>NW_027000121.1:0-9143 GCF_036934945.1 Oncorhynchus masou masou
ATTAACTTCTTGAAACTCCCCATCCCGGATCCGGGTTTGTGACTAAAGCCTCAGGCTCATTAGCATAACGCAGCGTTAACGATTTCTGAAAATCGCAAATAAAATGAAAATAATGCGTCTGCTCTCAAGCTTAGCCTTTTCTTAACAACACTGTCATCTCAGATTTTCAAAATATGCTTTTGAACCATAGAAATTGACTAATTTGTGTAAGAGTATGCAAAGCTAGCATAGCATTTTGAGTAGCATTTAGCACGCAACATTTTCACAAAAACCAGATAACCAAATAAATAAAATCATTTACCTTTGAAGAGCTTCTGATGTTTTCAATGAGGAGACTCTCAGTTACATACCAAATGCGCAGTTTTTTCCTGAAAGCGTCTGTGTGTAGGAGAAATCGTTCCGTTTTCTACATTGCGTCTGGCTACCGAAACGAACCGAAAATTCAGTCACCTACAACGTAAAACTTTTTCCGGATTAACTACATAATATCGACGAAACATGGCAAAGCGTTGTTTGGAATCAATCCTCAAGGTGTTTTTTCACATATCTCTTCATTGATATGCAGTTCGTGGAAGCTTGCTGTCCTCTCTGTATCCCATGGAAAAATACTGGCAGGTGACTTTTGCGCACCAATTTCGAGCGCAGGACACCGGGCGGACACCTGGTAAATGTGGTCTCTTATGGTCAATCTTCCAATGATCTGCCTACAAATACGTCACAATGCTGCAGACACCTTGGGGAAACGACAGAAAGGGCAGGCTCATTCCTCTCGCATTCACAGCCATATAAGGAGACAATGGAAAACAGAGCCTCAAAAATCCTGCTCATTTCCTGGATGCCATCTCATCTTGGTTTTGCCTGAAGCTCACGTTCTAGGGCACGCACAGAAAATATATTGGTAGTTCTGGACACGTCAGAGTGTTTTCTTTCGAATGCTATCAATTATATGCATAGTCGAGCATCTTTTTGTGACAAAATATCTTGTTTAAAACGGGAACGTTTTTCATCCAAAAATGAAATAGCGCCCCAGAGCATCAACAGGTTAAGAAGGAAAGAAATTCCGCACTATTGACTTGTATCAATGCACACCTGTTAATTGAAATTGTTAATTGAAATGCATTCCAGGTGACTACCTCATGAAGCTGGTTGAGAGAATGCCAAGAATGTGCAAAGCTGTCATCAAGGCAAAGGGTGGCTACTTTGAAGAATTTCAAGTATAAAATATACTTTCTTGGTTACTACATGATTCCATATGTGTTATTTCATAGTTTTTATATTTTCACTATTATTCTACAATGTAGAATGTAAAAATAAAGAAAACCCTGGAATGAGTAAGTGTGTCCAAACTTTTGACTGGTACTGGATGTGGTTTATCATGTACTTTATGAGGGTGTGTGTGAGGATGCATGCGTGTTTATACATATTCAGATGGATAGGTGGTAGCACGCCAAAATCAACATGTACAGGTAGGAGATTTGGCTCTTTCTGAGAATAAATAGAGATATGATATGTTGCATCTCCAGCTGCAGTACCTGTGTGGCTGCAGAGTTGGTACCGTCCGTCACCTCCACAGTCATGTTGTAGAAGGAGGCGCTGCTCAGCGTCAAGAGGCTTAGCGATGATGATGGTGCCCACGCCCTTCTCTATGTCAAACAGACTGTCAGTGTTACCGCCTGGCCAGGAGGGGGGGATGGAGAGCAGAGGGGTTTAGAGACAGATGGGGGGGACTGGTTTATTAAAATCACACTCTTTTCTCTCTCACTCACATGCTCTTCTCTCTCTCTCTCTCTCTCTCTCTTTACCTCTCACACACAAACTATCACACGTAAAAATATTTTTTAATAAGTGTATGGATCTGTGATAGTGAAAAACAGGGAAGGAGACTGAATTGTGGCTGTGACAGTGTTGTGGGGAGTGTATGATCTGAACAATTCCTGGCTCTCTGCCAGGGAATACATAAATAGACACAAACACACACAAATACAACATTACACGAAAAAGTGCACACATAAACTAATAGGGAGTGGGCATGCACAATCACTTGGTTCAGAAAAGTGTGTGTGTGTGTGTGTGTGTGTGTGTGTGTGTGTGTGTGTGTGTGTGTGTGTGTGTGTGTGTGTGTGTGTCTTCCTAACAATATGTGAGTAATTACTAGGTTCAGACAGATCCAATGAGACTGTGACAAACTGAAGTCTTTCCTCCTCTTCCAAATAACAATTAAGAGACAGTGACCCAGTAAACAAGAGAGCCCTCAAAGACTGAATTAACAGAGCCCTCAAAGACTTAATTAACAGAGCCTTCAAAGACTGAATTAACAGAGCCTTCAAAGACTGAATTAACAGAGCCCTCAAATACTTAATTAACAGAGACTTCAAAGACTGAATTAGCAGAGCCCTCAAAGACTGAATTAACAGAGCCCTCAAAGACTTAATTAACAGAGCCTTCAAAGACTGAATTAACAGAGCCCTCAAAGACTGAATTAACAGAGCCTTCAAATACTGAATTAACAGAGCCTTCAAAGACTGAATTAGCAGAGCCCTCAAAGACTGAATTAACAGAGCCCTCAAAGACTGAATTAACAGAGCACTCAAAGACTGAATTAACAGAGCCCTCAAAGACTTAATTAACAGAGCCCTCAAAGACTGAATTAACAGAGCCCTCAAAGACTGAATTAACAGAGCCCTCAAAGACTGAATTAACAGAGCCCTCAAAGACTGAATTAACAGAGCCCTCAAAGACTGAATTAACAGAGCCCTCAAAGACTGAATTAACAGAGCCCTCAAAGACTTAATTAACAGAGCCCTCAAAGACTGAATTAACAGAGCCCTCAAAGACTGAATTAACAGAACCAACAAAGACTGACTTAACAGAGCCTTCAAAGACTGAATTAACAGTGCCATCAAATACTGAATTCACAGAGCCATCAAAGACTGAATTAACAGAGCCTGTGTCAATGGAGCTCCAGCCGTGAATGGGTTTGAGTCTGAAATTAGCCCACGAAGACTGGCTGTAATTACACCACAGCCTCATCTCTGCTACCTAATTGATTTAAATTGACATTTAGGCCTCACGCAGATCCCAGCTCACAGCTCAGAGTGTGGTGTGATGTAAGGGTCCAGATTAAAGTGTCTGCTTGTCTGCATGCCTGTGCGTATACTATCAAATCACATTGTATTGGTCACATGCAGATGTTATTGTGGGTGTCGTGGAATGCTTGTGTTTCTAGCTCCAACAGTGCAGTAATATCTAACAATTCACAACGATACACACACATCTAAAAGTAAAAGAACGGAATTAAGAAATATATAAATATATTGAATGAGTATGTGTGTATGACTGAGATTATGTGTGTGTGTGTGTGTGTGTGTGTGTGTGGCACTCGTGGTGCAGACTCAAAGGGATTCCACCCGGCGTCTCTGTTTAATAAAGTTATGACCTCAGCCCAGCATCAGCTAAGGCTATAACGCTCCACCACTCAACCGTGTGTGTGTGTGTGTGTGTGTGTGTGTGTGTCCTATTTGTGCTTTGGTTAGGATAAACACTTCCAGTTCTCTATCATTTGTCTCTTAAACCATTAGAACTCCAGTGATGGAGTCCTAATAGCTTTCCTCAAATGGAAGACACTAAACATAGCCACGCCCCTTTCTCTTTCACTTCACTTCTGCTAACAGTAATCTAGTGCTTTTACAGTTCAGTATGCTGATAAGAATCATATCCGTAACAGATGATTTTACACTCATTAGAGGAGTGCAACATACACGACAATAACATAAAGCATACAGTATTATGAAACATAAGCCATTAAAGAGTATTACAATACAAAATGGAGGCTTCAGAAGTGCCTCTGTCTGTCTGTCTGGAACCATCCTATATGGCCCAACCAACCCAACCCTCCATTTTGGGAAAGGAGGCACTGAGGTTTGGCACGGCGGAAACCCGGGCGACCGGAAAAAGAACAGTTCCCTTCCACCAAATTATAGAGGGAAACCAAACCCACAGCGACATGGCTGTTATTAAACCCTCTGTTGAATGCTAAAATTGCTTCCCTCAGTCTCTCCCTTCAGATTAGTAAGGAAGCCGCTCCAGTGCTTAAAAACACTCTGGCAGGCAGCACAACCGATAAAGAGGCATATTTATCTTCCTTTCAACGAAGGAGGAGGGAGAAAGTTTGTGTTTGGCGTAAATAGATAAAACAAAGCAAATGAACAAAAGAAGAGGGAAAAGAGGACAATCCTCACTCTGTTCAGAAATTAGTTAGTGAGTACAACGAAGCCTTCCCTAACTAGCTTCAATCGGTTGAGAAAATGGCTGAGATATAGTTTCATTGAGTGAGTAGGGAGTCTGGGATTTCTGGGATTGATTGGAATAGGCTGGACCGGGGACATAGGATAAAACTGATTGGCATCATCATCACAGTCATGCTTTGTCTAGATTGGCTTGATATTATAGAACACAGCTGTCTGGGTTGACTTGATATATAGAACACAGCTGTCTGGATTGGCTTGATATTGAGAACATAGCTGTCTGGATTGGCTTGATATTATAGAACACAGCTGTCTGGGTTGACTTGATATAGGAACACAGCTGTCTGGATTGGCTTGATATTATAGAACACAGCTGTCTGATTGGCTGATATTATGAGGAACAGCTGTCTGGATTGGCTTGATATTAGAACACAGCTGTCTGGATTGGCTTGATATTTATAGAACACAGCTGTCTGGGTTTTCATTTGATATAAAGAACACAGCTGTCTGATTGACTTGAAATATAGAACACAGCTGTCTGGATTGACTTGATAGAACACAGCTGTCTGGGATTTGGATATATAGAACACAGCTGTCTTTGGGTTTACTTGATATATAGAACACAGCTGTCTGATTGGACTGATGGTATAAGTCTGATTGACGGATAGCAGAACACAGCTGTCTGGGTTTACTTGATATAAAGAACACAGCTGTCTGGATTGACTTGATATATAGAACAAGTTGTCTGGGTTGACTTGATATATAGGAACACAGCTGTCTGCTTACTTGATATATAGAACACAGCTGTCGATTGATTTTGATATATATAAGTCTGATTGACTCTGATATATAGAACACAGCTGTCTGGGTTGACTTGATATAAGGTGAACACAGCTGTCTGGGCTTACTTGATATATAGAACACAGCTGTTCTGATTGACTTGATATATATAAGTCTGGATTGACTTGATATATAGAACACAGCTGTCTGGGTTTACTTGATATAAAAGAACACAGCTGTCTGGATTGACTTGATATAGAACACAGCTGTTCTGGGCTGGGATTTGATAGATAGAACACAGGTGTCTGGGCTTTAATACTTGATATAGAAACACAGCTGTCTGGATTGACTTCGATATATATAAGTCTGATTGATTTGATATAGAACACAGCTTCAATACTTGATATAAAGAACACAGCTGTCTGATTGACTTGATATATAGAACACAGCTGTCTGATTGACTTGATATATATAAGTCTGGATTGACTTGATATATAGAACACAGCTGTCCGGGTTGACTTGATATAAAGAACACAGCTGTCTGATTGACTTGATACAGCAGAACAGCTGTCTGGATTGACTTGATATATAGAACACAGCTGTCTGGATTGACTTTGATATAGAACACAGCTGTCTGGATTGACTTGATACATAGAAACCAAATGTTGAGTGGTTAAAACAGTAGCCGTTTGGACGTGTGTGTGTGTGTGTGTGTGTTTAGGAGGTTTTAATAGCAGCTAAATTATAGCATAATGGCTGTAGTTTTACTTTCTAGGCAGTAATGCGTTTAGCAGTGGATTAGTGTTTACGTGTGTGTGTGTGCAGGTGCATAATTACCAGTGCGTGTGTCAGTGTGTGAGCGTGGTGTGTGTGTGCGTGCGGCCTTTGGTAATAATGGCTTGCAGTCTGGGGCCATGGCCCGTAAAATAAATCACAGTGTTTCGCTCCTCTACTTTCACCTGCCCCTGGAGCTTATCACACACACAATAACACACACACGGGCATTTTCATAACATTCATCTCCTCACTCTAATCCAATCCATCCCTGATGCTGCTGTACCACTCATACTTTTCTCCCCTTCTCCATCTTTCACTAAGCCCCTCTCTTAATAAGTCTCTTCTCTCTCCTCTTTCTCTTTTCTGACCCTGCTCCTTCCATTTTTAATAAGTCTCCTGCTTTCACTTCCTCCACTTTCCTCTATCTCTTCACCACCTCTCATTTTCCTGTCCACTTTCTCTTTCCTCTCTCTATCGTTATCCTACCTCACCTCTCCTCTCTCTCTCCCACCTCTCCTGGTTCCTGTGATTGGGAAAGGTGCCTGTGGCAGCAACAGACAGTTACAGTGAGGGACCCTCTAACCAGGGGCACAGGACCAGGTCTACTCAACCCAACTCTCACTAACCAGCCATCCACTTAATTGGGTCGTCAGTGGGAGGTGTATGTAATAATGTAGTGTGTGTGTGTATGTGTCTGTATGTGTGTGCGTGCGTGTATGTGTGTCTGTGTGAGTACAAAAGAGTGTGTGCGTTGTTTTGTGTGGGTAAGTGTTTGTGTGCGTCCGTACGTGTGTTCCTGCATGTGTGTGTGCTTGTGCGTGTGTTTCCACTTTGTGTGTGTGTGTGTGTCGCTGACAGCTCAGGGATGGTGGGCGTGATGTTTCCCCAAACACTGATGCTTTAGCAGGTCATTAGACAAAGCTGTCGCCAGGGTCGCTCAGGGACCGTTGCCATGGCAGCAGATATGGGCTTCACTATAAAGGGACACCACAGAGTCTGATAGCCAATTTAGTATAGCAAGGAATTTCTCGAAAACGAATCACTTATGTTAACCTTGGAAGAAAGAGTTAGTGTACATTATACATGTGGGAAGCACACACACAAACACACCAAAACACACATCCACACTCTGTTAAGCTTCTGTGTGGGATGTACATTACACACACACACACACGCACACGCACACGCACACACACACACACACAAACTCACACACATCCACTCTGTCGAGCTTCTGTGTAGGGAAAACCCGTTACCTGCCCCGCCCCTTTGTCTCAAACCAACCAATCAGAAGAAGGTGTGAGCAGCACTGGGCACACAGTGAATAATGGGAAAAGCACAGGTGAATGATGGGTAAAATAAAAGAGGAAGGAAAGGAAAATGAAGCAGAAAAAAGCAGTTCGAAGTCAAACTGAGATACCTTCTGTGGAACAGTTCCTGCCACAAGCGGTCTGCAGTATATAGAACATCTCACGGAAAGGCCTGGGACCTTCCAGACACGAAGCATTGAGAGAGGAGAGAAGAGGAGAGAAAGAGTGAGACAGGGAGAAAGGAAAGAAGAGAGACAGGGGGGGAGGGTGTGAAGGGGAGTGGATGTGAGACAGAAACGGGGGGAAAGAGAGAGGGTGAGGAAAGAGGGTGAGGAATGATAATGGTAAAAGGGGAGGATGTTGAAAGAGAGAGAGTGAGTAAAGTAAGGAAAGGATGGAAGGACAGGGAGATACATAGGGCAAAGGGAGGCGGAATTAAAAGGAGGGTGAGAGAAGGAGAGTAAAGTAAGGAAAGGGTGGAAGGACAGGGAGATGCAAAGGGAGGAGGAATTAAAAGGAGGGAGAGAGAAGGAGAGTAAAGTAAGGAAAGGGTGGAAGGACAGGGAGATACATAGGGCAAAGGGAGGCGGAATTAAAAGGAGGGAGAGAGAAGGAGAGTAAAGTAAGGAAAGGATGGAAGGACAGGGAGATACATAAGGCAAAGGGAGGAGGAATTAAAAGGAGGGAGAGAGAAGGAGAGTAAAGTAAGGGAAGGATGGAAGGACAGGGAGATGCAAAGGGAGGAGGAATTAAAAGGAGGGAGAGAGAAGGAGAGTAAAGTAAGGAAAGGATGGAAGGACAGGGAGATACATAGGGCAAAGGGAGGAGGAATTAAAAGGAGGGAGAGAGAAGGAGAGTAAAGTAAGGAAAGGATGGAAGGACAGGGAGATACATAGTGCAAAGGGAGGAGGAATTAAAAGGAGGGAGAGAGAAGGAGAGTAAAGTAAGGAAAGGATGGAAGGACAGGGAGATACATAGGGCAAAGGGAGGAGGAATTAAAAGGAGGGAGAGAGAAGGAGAGTAAAGTAAGGGAAGGATGGAAGGACAGGGAGATGCAAAGGGAGGAGGAATTAAAAGGAGGGAGAGAGAAGGAGAGTAAAGTAAGGAAAGGATGGAAGGACAGGGAGATACATAGGGCAAAGGGAGGAGGAATTAAAAGGAGGGAGAGAGAAGGAGAGTAAAGTAAGGGAAGGATGGAAGGACAGGGAGATGCAAAGGAGGAGGAATTAAAAGGAGGGAGAGAGAAGGAGAGTAAAGTAAGGAAAGGATGGAAGGACTGGATAAGAGCGTCTGCTAAATGACTTGAATGTAATGTAAATGTAAGGACAGGGAGATACATAGGGCAGGAATTAAAAGGAGGGAGAGAGAAGGAGAGTAAAGTAAGGAAAGGATGGAAGGACAGGGAGATACATAGGGCAAAGGGAGGAGGAATTAAAAGGAGGGAGAGAGAAGGAGAGTAAAGTAAGGAAAGGATGGAAGGACAGGGAGATACATAGGGCAAAGGGAGGAGGAATTAAAAGGAGGGAGAGAGAAGGAGAGTAAAGTAAGGAAAGGATGGAAGGACAGGGAGATGCAAAGGGAGGAGGAATTAAAAGGAGGGAGAGAGAAGGAGAGTAAAGTAAGGAAAGGGTGGAAGGACAGGGAGATACATAGGGCAAAGGGAGGAGGAATTAAAAGGAGGAGAGAGAAGGAGAGTAAAGTAAGGAAAGGATGGAAGGACAGGGAGATACATAGGGCAAAGGGAGGAGGAATTAAAAGGAGGGAGAGAGAAGGAGAGTAAAGTAAGGAAAGGATGGAAGGACAGGGAGATACATAGGGCAAAGGGAGGAGGAATTAAAAGGAGGGAGAGAGAAGGAGAGTAAAGTAAGGAAAGGGTGGAAGGACAGGGAGATACATAGGGCAAAGAGAGGAGGAATTAAAAGGAGGGAGAGAGAAGGAGAGTAAAGTAAGGAAAGGATGGAAGGACAGGGAGATGCAAAGGGAGGAGGAATTAAAAGGAGGGAGAGAGAAGGAGAGTAAAGTAAGGAAAGGG
>NW_027000122.1:0-9142 GCF_036934945.1 Oncorhynchus masou masou
AGAGAGAGGGGGAGAATGAGAGAGAGACAGACTGTTGGAGAGAAAGGGGAGGAATGAGAGACAGACTGTTTAAGAGAGGGAGGAGAATGAGAGAGAGACAGACTGTTTAAGGAGAGAGGGGGAGAATGAGAGAGACCAGACTGTTTTAAGGAGGAGAGAAGGAGAATGAGAGAGACAGACTGTTTAAGGAGAGAGAGGGGGAGAATGAGAGAGAGACAAAGAGACTGTTGGGGAGAGAGAGAGAGGGAGAATGAGAGAGAGACAGACTGTTTAAGGAGGGAGGGAGAATGAAGAGACAGATGACAGAGACAGACTGTTTAAAGGAGAGAGAGGGAGAATGAGAAGACAGACTGTTAGAATGAGGGAGACAGACTGTTTGAGGAGAGACAGACTGTTTAAAGGAGAGAGAGGGGAGAATGAGAGAGAGACAGACTGTTTAAGGAGAGAGAGGGGAGAATGAGAGAGACAGACTGTTTAAGGAGAGAGAGAGAGGGAGAATGAGAGAGAGACAGACTGTTTTTAAGGAGAGGGGAGAATGAGAGAGAGACAGACTGTTTTAAGGAGAGAGGGGGAGAATGAGAGGAGATAGACTGTTTAAGGAGGTGGAGGGGGAGACAGACTGTTTAAGGAGAGAGGGGAGAGCGAGAGACAGACTGTTTAAGGAGAGAGAGGGGAGAATGAGAGAGAGACAGACTGTTTAAGGAGAGAGAGAGGAGAACGAGAGAGACAGACTGTTTAAGGAGAGGGGAGAATAGAGGGGAGAACGAGAGAGAGACAGACTGTTTAAGGAGAGAGAGGGGGAGAGGAGAGAGGGGAGAGAGACAGACTGTTTAAGAATGAGAGAGACAGACTGGGGAGAATGAGAGAGAGACAGACTGTTTAAGGAGAGAGAGGGGGAGAATGAGAGAGACAGACTGTTTAAGGAGAGAGAGGGGAGAATGAGAGAGAGACAGACTGTTTAAGGAGAGAGACTGTTTAAGGGGAGAATGAGAGAGACAGACTGTTTAAGGAGAGAGAGGGGGAGAAGGAGAGAGACAGACTGTTTAAGGAGAGAGAGGGGGGAGAATGAGAGAGAGACAGACTGTTTAAGGAGAGAGAGGGGGGAGAATGAGAGAGAGACAGACTGTTTAAGGAGAGAGGGAGAAGAGAGAGACAGACTGTTTAAGGAGAGAGAGGGGGAGAATGAGAGAGAGACAGACTGTTTAAGGAGAGAGAGGGGGAGAATGAGAGAGACAGACTGTTTAAGGAGAGAGAGGGGAGAATGAGAGAGACAGACTGTTTAAGGAGAGAGAGGGGGAGAATGAGAGAGAGACAGACTGTTTAAGGAGAGAGAGGGGGAGAAAGAGAGAGACAGACTGTTTAAGAGAGAGAGGGGGAGAATGAGAGAGACAGACTGTTTAAGGAGAGAGAGGGGGAGAATGAGAGAGACAGACTGTTTAAGGAGAGAGAGAGGGGAGAATGAGAGAGACAGACTGTTTAAGGAGAGAGGGGGAGAACGAGGAGAGACAGACTGTTTAAGGAGAGAGAGAGGGGGAGAATGAGAGAGAGACAGACTGTTTAAGGAGAGAGAGAGGGGGAGAATGAGAGAGAGACAGACTGTTTAAGGAGAGAGAGGGGGAGAATGAGAGAGAGACAGACTGTTTAAGGAGAGAGAGGGGGAGAATGAGAGAGACAGACTGTTTAAGGAGAGAGAAGGGGAGAATGAGAGAGAGACAGACTGTTTAAGGAGAGAGAGGGGGAGAATGAGAGAGAGACAGACTGTTTAAGGAGAGAGAGGGGGAGAATGAGAGAGAGACAGACTGTTTAAGGAGAGAGAGGGGGAGAACGAGAGAGAGACAGACTGTTTAAGGAGAGAGAGGGGGAGAACGAGAGAGACAGACTGTTTAAGGAGAGAGAGGGGGAGAATGAATGAGAGAGACAGACTGTTTAAGGAGAGAGAGAGGGGGAGAATAAGGAGAGAGAGACAGACTGTTTAAGGAGAGAGAGGGGAGAATGGAGAGAGAGACAGACTGTTTAAGGAGAGAGAGGGGAGAATGAGAGAGAGACAGACTGTTTAAGGAGAGAGAGGGGGAGAATGAGAGAGACAGACTGTTTAAGGAGAGAGAGGGAATGGGAGACAGACTGTTTAAGGAGAGGGGGAGAATGAGAGACAGACTGTTTAAGGAGAGAGAGGGGGAGAATGAGAGAGAGACAGACTGTTTAAGGAGAGAGAGGGGGAGAATGAGAGAGACAGACTGTTTAAGGAGAGAGAGAGGGGGAGAAGGGGAGAGAGAGAGACAGACTGTTTAAGGAGAGAGAGGGGGAGAATGAGAGAGAGACAGACTGTTTAAGGAGAGAGAGGGGGAGAAGGGAGAGAGAGACAGACTGTTTAAGGAGAGAGAGGGGGAGAATGAGAGAGAGACAGACTGTTTAAGGAGAGAGGGGGAGAATGAGAGAGAGACAGACTGTTTAAGGAGAGAGAGGGGAGAATGAGAGAGAGACAGACTGTTTAAGGAGAGAGAGACAGGGGAGAAAGGAGAGAGAGACAGACTGTTTAAGGAGAGAGAGGGGAGAGCGAGAGAGAGACAGACTGTTTAAGGAGAGAGGGGGAGAATTTAGAGAGAGGAGGAGAGGCAGAGAGAGAGACAGACTGTTTAAGGAGAGAGAGAATGGGGAGAACTGTTTGAGGGGAGAGAGACAGACTGTTTAAGGAGAGAGAGGGGGAGAATGAGAGAGAGACAGACTGTTTAAGGAGAGAGAGGGAGGGGAGACAACTGTTAAGGGAGGGGAGATGAGAGACCAGACTGTTTAAAGGGGAGAGAGAGGGGAGAATGGAGAGAGAGACAGACTGTTTAAGGAGAGAGAGGGGAGGGGGAACGAGAGAGAGACAGACTGTTTAAGGAGAGAGAGGGGGAGAATGAGAGAGAGACAGACTGTTTAAGGAGAGAGACCAGACTGGGGAGAAATGAGAGAGAGACAGACTGTTTAAGGAGAGAGAGGGGGAGGAGAATGAGAGAGAGACAGACTGTTTTAAGGAGAGAGAGGGGGAGAATGAGAGAGAGACAGACTGTTTAAGGAGAGAGGGAGAAGGGGAGAGACAGACTGTTTGAGAGAGACAGACTGTTTAAGGAGAGAGAGAGGGGAGAAGGGGAGAGAGAGACAGACTGTTTAAGGAGAGAGAGGGGAGAATGAGAGAGACAGACTGTTTAAGGAGAGAGAGGGGGAGAATGAGAGAGAGACAGACTGTTTAAGGAGAGAGAGGGGGAGAATGAGGGGAGAATGAGAGAGACAGACTGTTTAAGGGAGAAGGGGAGAATGAGAGACAGACTGTTTAAGGAGAAGAGGGGGAGAATGACAGAGACAGACTGTTTAAGGAGAGAGGGGGGAGAATGAGAGAGACAGACTGTTTAAAGAGAGGAGGGGAGAGAGACAGACTGTTTAAGGAGAGAGAGGGGGAGAAATGAGAGAGACAGACTGTTTAAGGAGAGAACAGACTGTTTAAGGAGGGGAGAATGAGAGAGACAGACTGTTTAAGGAGAGAGAGGGAACCAGGAGAATGAGAGAGAGACAGACTGTTTAAGGAGAGAGAGGGGGAGAACGAGAGAGAGACAGACTGTTTAAGGAGAGAGAGGGAGAATGAGAGAGAGACAGACTGTTTAAGGAGAGAGAGGGGAAATGAGAGAGAGACAGACTGTTTAAGAGAATGAGAGAGAGACAGACTGTTTAAGGAGAGGGGCTTGAGAGAGAGACAGACTGTTTAAGAGAGGGGGAGAATGAGAGAGACAGACTGTTTAAGGAGAGAGGGGGAGAATGAGAGAGACAGACTGTTTAAGGAGGAGATGAGACAACTGTTTAAGGAGGGGAGAATGAGACAGCAGACTGTTTAAGGAGAAGAGGGGGAGAATGAGAGAGAGACAGACTGTTTAAGGAGAGAGAGGGGGGAGAATGGGGAAGACAGACTGTTTAAGGGAGAGAGAGAGGGGAGAATGAGAGGGGAGACAGACTGTTTAAGAGCAAGAGAGAACAGACTGTTTAAGGGAGAATGAGAGAGAGACAGACTGTTTAAGGAGAGAGGGGGCTGTTTAAGGAGAGAGAATGAGAAGACAGACTGTTTAAGGAGAGAGAGGAGAGAGACAGACTGTTTAAGGAGGAGAGAGAGACAGACTGTTTAAGGAGAGAGAGGGGGAGAATGAGAGAGACAGACTGTTTAAGGAGAGAGAAGGGGAGAACGAGAGAGAGACAGACTGTTTAAGGAGAGAGATGGAGAGGAGAATAGGGGGAGAGAGACAGACTGTTTAAGGAGAGAGAGGGGGAGAATGAGAGAGAGACAGACTGTTTAAGAGAGAGAGGGGAGAATGAGAGAGAGACAGACTGTTTAAGGAGAGAGAGACAGGGGAGAATGAGAGAGAGACAGACTGTTTAAGAGGAGAGAGGGGGAGAATGAGAGAGAGACAGACTGTTTAAGGAGAGAGAGGGGGAGAGGGAGAATGAGAGAGACAGACTGTTTAAGGAGAGAGGAGAGGGGGAGAAGAGAGAGAGACAGACTGTTTAAGGAGAGAGGGGGGAGAATGAGAAGACAGACTGTTTAAGGAGAGAGAGGGGAGAATGAAGAAGACAGACTGTTTAAGGAGAGAGAGGGGGAGAACGAGAGAGACAGACAGAAGGAGAGAGGGGGAGTTAGAGAGAGAGACAGGAGAGGGGAGAATGAGAGAGAGACAGACTGTTTAAGGAGAGAGGGGGAGAATTAGAGAGAGACAGACTGTTTAAGGAGAGAGAGGGGAGAATGAGAGAGAGACAGACTGTTTAAGGAGAGAGAGGAGAATGACAGAGACAGACTGTTTAAGGAGAGAGAGGGGGAGAATGAGAGAGACAGACTGTTTAAGGAGAGAGAGGGGAGAATGAGAGAGAGACAGACTGTTTAAGGAGAGAGAGGGGAGAATGAGAGAGAGACAGACTGTTTAAGGAGAGAGAGGGGGAGAATGAGAGAGAGAGACAGACTGTTTAAGGAGAGAGAGGAGAATGAGAGAGAGACGGACTGTTTAAGGAGAGAGAGGGGGGGAGAATAAGGAGAGGGGAGAAGAGAGAGACAGACTGTTTAAGGAGAGAGAGGGGAGAACGAGAGAGAGACAGACTGTTTAAGAGAGAGAGAGGGGGAGAATAGAGAGACAGACTGTTTAAGGAGAGGGAGGGGGAGAATGAGAGAGACAGACTGTTTAAGGAGAGAGAGGGGGAGAACGAGAGAGAGACAGACTGTTTAAGGAGAGAGAGGGGAGAATGAGAGAGAGACAGACTGTTTAAGGAGAGGGGAGAGAGGGGAGAATGAGAGAGACAGACTGTTTAAGGAGAGAGAGGGGGAGAATGAGAGAGAGACAGACTGTTTAAGGAGAGAGAGGGGGAGAATGAGAGAGAGACAGACTGTTTAAGGAGAGAGAGAGGGGGAGAACGAGAGAGAGACAGACTGTTTAAGGAGAGAGAGAATGGGAGAACGAGAGAGAGGGGAGAATGAGAGACAGACTGTTTAAGGAGAGAGAGGGGGAGAATGAGAGAGACAGACTGTTTAAGGAGAGAGAGGGGGAGAAGGAGAGAGAGACAGACTGTTTAAGGAGAGAGAGGGGAGAATGAGAGAGAGACAGACTGTTTAAGGGAGAGAGAGGGGAGAATGAGAGAGAGACAGACTGTTTAAGGAGAGAGAGGGGGAGAACGAGAGAGAGACAGACTGTTTAAGGAGAGAGAGGGGGAGAATGCAGAGAGAGACAGACTGTTTAAGGAGAGAGAGGGGGAGAACTGTTTGAGAGAGAGACAGACTGTTTAAGGGAGAGAGGGGGAGAATGAGAGAGAGACAGACTGTTTAAGGAGAGAGAGAGGGGGAGAGACAGACTGTTTAAGGAGAGAGAAGGGGAGAACGAGAGAGAGACAGACTGTTTAAGGAGAGAGAGGGGGAGAATGAGAGAGACAGACTGTTTAAGGAGAGAGAAGGGGAGAATGAGAGAGACAGACTGTTTAAGGAGAGAGGGGGAGAATGACAGAGACAGACTGTTTAAGGGAGAGAGAGGGGAGAATGAGAATGAGAGACAGACTGTTTAGGAGAGAGAGGGGGAGAATAGAGAGAGAGACAGACTGTTTAAGGAGAGAGGGGGAGAATGAGAGAGACAGACTGTTGAGGGAGAGAGGGGGAGAATGAGAGAGAGAGACTGTTTAAGGGAGAAGGGGAGAATGAGAGAGAGACAGACTGTTTAAGGAGAGGAGAGGAGGAACAGAATGACAGAGACAGACTGTTTAAGGAGAAGAGAGGGGAGAATGAGAGAGACAGACTGTTTAAGGAGAGAGGGGAGAATGAGAGAGACAGACTGTTTAAGGAGAGAGAGAGAGAGGGGAGAACGAGAGAGACAGACTGTTTAAGGAGAGAGAGGGGGAGAACGAGAGAGAGACAGACTGTTTAAGGAGAGAGAGAGGCAGAGACAGACTGTTTAAGGAGAGAGAGAGACAGACTGTTTAAGGAAGAGAAGGAGAATGAGAGAGACAGACTGTTTAAGGAGAGAGAGGGGAAGAATGAGAGAGACAGACTGTTTAAAGGAGAGAGGGGAGAATGAGAGAGAGACAGACTGTTTAAGGAGAGGGGGAATGAGAGAAGGGAAGACAGACTGTTTGGGGGAGAGAGGGAGAATGAGAGAGAGACAGACTGTTTAAGGAGACAGACTGAGGGGGAGAATGAGAGAGAGACAGACTGTTTAAGGAGGGGAGAATGAGAGAGAGACAGACTGTTTAAGGGAGAGAGGGGGAGAACGAGAGAGAGAGACAGACTGTTTAAGGAGGAATGAGAGGAGAATGAGAGGAGAGACAGACTGTTTAAGGAGAGAGAGGGGAGAATGAAGAGAGAGACAGACTGTTTAAGGACAGACTGAGGGGAGAATGAGAGAGAGACAGACTGTTTAAGGAGAGAGAGAAGGGGAGAATGAGAGAGACAGACTGTTTAAGGAAGGGGAGGAGGAGGGCAGACTATTTTAAGGAGGGGAGAATGACAGAGACAGACTGTTAAGGAGAGGGGGGAGAATGAGAGAGAGAGACAGACTGTTTAAGGAGAGGGGGAGAATGGACAGACTGAACGAGAGACACAGACTGTTTAAGGAGAGAAGGAGAATGGGAGAGACTGTTTGAGAGGGGGAGACAGACTGTTTAAGGAGAGAGAACAGGGAGGAGAATGAGAGAGAGACAGACTGTTTAAGGAGAGACAGAAGGACTGGGAGAATGAGAGAGAGACAGACTGTTTAAGGAGAGAGAGAGGACAGACTGTTTAAGGGAGAGAGAGGGGAGAATGACAGACCAGACTGTTTAGGAGGAGAGGGAGAGACAGAGAGAGCAGACACAGACTGTTTAAGGAGAAGAGAGGGGAGAATGAGAGAGAGACAGACTGTTTAAAGGAGAGAGGGGAGAATGAGAGAGAGACAGACTGTTTAAGGAGAGAGGGGAGAATGAGAGAGACAGACTGTTTAAGGAGAGAGGGGGAGAATGAGAGAGACAGACTGTTTAGGAGGAGAGGGGAGAAGGGGGACTGTTTAAGGAGAGGAGAATGACAGAGACAGACTGTTTAAGGAGAGAGAGGGGAGAACTGTTTGAGAGAGACAGACTGTTTAAGGAGAGAGAGGAGAATGAGAGAGACAGACTGTTTAAGAATGAGAGAGACAGGCTAATTTTAGGGAGAATGAGAGAGACAGACTGTTTAAGGAGAGAGAGGGGAGAATGAGAGAAGACAGACTGTTTAAAGGAGAGGGAGAATGAGAGAGACAGACTGTTTGAGGGGAGAATGGAAACAGACTGTTTAAGGAGAGAGAGGGGAGAATGAGAGAGACAGCTGTTTAAGGACAGACTGTTTAAGGAGAGAGAGGAGAATGAGAGAGACAGACTGTTTAAGGAGAGAGAGGGGAGAATGAGAGAGACAGACTGTTTAAGGAGAGAGAGGAGAGACAGACTGTATAAGAGGAGAGAGACAGACTGACTTTAAGGAGAGAGAGGGGGAGAACGAGAGACACAGACTGTTTAAGGAGAGAGAGGGGGAGAATGAGAGAGACAGACTGTTAAAGGAGAGAGAGGGGAGAATGACAGAGACAGACTGTTTAAGGGAGAGGGGAGAATGAGGAGAGACAGACTGTTTAAGGAGAGAGGGGGGAGAGCGAGGAGAGACAGACTGTTTAAGGAAGAGAGGGGAGAGCAGAGAGAGACAGACTGTTTAAGGAGAGGGGAGAGCAGGGGGCAGACTGTTTAAGAGACAGACTGTTTTAAGGAGAAGGGGAGAATGAGAGAGAGACAGACTGTTTAAGGAGAGAGGGGAGAACAGGGAACAGACTGTTTAAGGAGAGAGGGGAGAATGAGAGACACAGACTGTTTAAGGAGGAGAGGGGAGAATGAGAGAGGCAGACTGTTTTAAGGAGGGGGAGAATACGAGAGAGAGACAGACTGTTTAAGGGAGAGAGGGGGACGAGACACAGACTGGGCAAGTTGCAGCCCCACAACACAGGTTCAAACACAAACAGTACACACAGGCCATACAGTGTGTGCACACACATCCCTCTCGTTGCTAATTGGCCTCATGAAAGATGCCAGAGACCCTCACCGTAATTAGGTTGATGGCCGAATCAGAACGACACTACCTTAATTAGTGTGTATGAATGTGTGTTTGTGCGCGTGTGTGCTAATTAGCTCACGCAGAGTGAGCGAGAGAGGACAGGCCATGGGGAGGAAGGAGAAGAGTGAGAAAAAGAGAGTAGGGACAGGAGAGTAGGGCCAGGAGAGTAGGGACAGGGAGTAGGGACAGGAGAGTAGGGACAGGGGAGTAGGGACAGGAGTAGTAGGGACAGGGGAGCAGGGACAGGGGAGTAGTGGACAGGGGAGTAGGGGGACAGGGGGTAGGGGCAGGAGAGTAGGGACAGGGAGAGCTAGGGGACAGGGGAGTAGGACAGTAGAGAGTAGGAGACAGTGGAGAGTAGGGACAGGGAGTAGGACAGGGGAGTAGGGACATGAGAGTAGGGACAGGAGAGTAGGACAGAGAGTAGGGACAGGAGAGTAGGGACAGGGAGTAGGGACGGGGGTAGGGACAGGGGAGTAGGGACATGAGAGTGGGGACAGGAGAGTAGGGACAGGAGAGTAGGGACAGGAGAGTAGGGACAGG
>NW_027000123.1:0-2500 GCF_036934945.1 Oncorhynchus masou masou
CAGTCCCGTCTGATCTCTATCCCCTCCCTCCCAGTCCTGTCTGATTCTATCCCTCCCTCCCAGTCCTGTCTGATTCTACCCTCCCCTCCCAGCCTGTCTGATTCTATCCCCTCCCAGTCCTGTCTGATTCCTATCCCTCCCTCCCAGTCCTGTCTGATTCTATCCCTCCCTCCCAGTCCTGTCTGATTCTATCCCTCCCTCTCAGTCCTGTCTGATTCTATCCCTCCCTCCCAGTCCTGTCTGATTCTATCCCTCCCTCCCAGTCCCGTCTGATTCTATCCCTCCCTCCCAGTCCTGTCTGATTCTATCCCTCCCTCCCAGTCCTGTCTGATTCTATCCCTCCCTCCCAGTCCTGTCTGATTCTATCCCTCCCTCCCAGTCCTGTCTGATTCTATCCCTCCCTCTCAGTCCTGTCTGATTCTATCCCTCCCTCCCAGTCCTGTCTGATTCTATCCCTCCCTCCCAGTCCTGTCTGATTCTATCCCTCCCTCCCAGTCCTGTCTGATTCTATCCCTCCCTCCCAGTCCTGTCTGATTCTATCCCTCCCTCCCAGTCCTGTCTGATTCTATCCCTCCCTCCCAGTCCTGTCTGATTCTATCCCTCCCTCTCAGTCCTGTCTGATTCTATCCCTCCCTCCCAGTCCTGTCTGATTCTATCCCTCCCTCCCAGTCCTGTCTGATTCTATCCCTCCCTTCCAGTCCCGTCTGATTCTATCCCTCCCTCTCAGTCCTGTCTGATTCTATCCCTCCTCTCAGTCCTGTCTGATTCTATCCCTCCCTCCCAGTCCTGTCTGATTCTATCCCTCCCTCCCAGTCCTGTCTGATTCTATCCCTCCCTCCCAGTCCTGTCTGATTCTATCCCTCCCTCCCAGTCCTGTCTGATTCTATCCCTCCCTCCCAGTCCTGTCTGATTCTATCCCTCCCTCCCAGTCCTGTCTGATTCTATCCCTCCCTCCCAGTCCTGTCTGATTCTATCCCTCCCTCCCAGTCCTGTCTGATTCTATCCCTCCCTCTCAGTCCTGTCTGATTCTATCCCTCCCTCTCAGTCCTGTCTGATTCTATCCCTCCCTCCCAGTCCTGTCTGATTCTATCCCTCCCTCCCAGTCCTGTCTGATTCTATCCCTCCCTCCCAGTCCTGTCTGATTCTATCCCTCCCTCCCAGTCCTGTCTGATTCTATCCCTCCCTCCCAGTCCTGTCTGATTCTATCCCTCCCTCTCAGTCCTGTCTGATTCTATCCCTCCCTCCCAGTCCTGTCTGATTCTATCCCTCCCTCCCAGTCCTGTCTGATTCTATCCCTCCCTCCCAGTCCTGTCTGATTCTATCCCTCCCTCCCAGTCCTGTCTGATTCTATCCCTCCTCTCAGTCCTGTCTGATTCTATCCTCCCAGTCCTGATTCTATCCTCCCTAGTCCTTCTATCCTCCTCCCAGTCCTGTCTGATTCTATCCCTCCCTCCCAGTCCTGTCTGATTCTATCCCTCCCTCCCAGTCCTGTCTGATTCTATCCCTCCCTCCCAGTCCTGTCTGATTCTATCCCTCCCTCCCAGTCCTGTCTGATTCTATCCCTCCCTCCCAGTCCTGTCTGATTCTATCCCTCCCTCTCAGTCCTGTCTGATTCTATCCCTCCCTCCCAGTCCTGTCTGATTCTATCCCTCCCTCCCAGTCCTGTCTGATTCTATCCCTCCCTACCAGTCCCGTCTGATTCTATCCCTCCCTCTCAGTCCTGTCTGATTCTATCCCTCCCTCTCAGTCCTGTCTGATTCTATCCCTCCCTCCCAGTCCTGTCTGATTCTATCCCTCCCTCCCAGTCCTGTCTGATTCTATCCCTCCCTCCCAGTCCTGTCTGATTCTATCCCTCCCTCCCAGTCCTGTCTGATTCTATCCCTCCCTCCCAGTCCTGTCTGATTCTATCCCTCCCTCCCAGTCCTGTCTGATTCTATCCCTCCCTCCCAGTCCTGTCTGATTCTATCCCTCCCTCCCAGTCCTGTCTGATTCTATCCCTCCCTCTCCAGTCCTGTCTGATTCTATCCCTCCCTCTCAGTCCTGTCTGATTCTATCCCTCCCTCCCAGTCCTGTCTGATTCTATCCCTCCCTCCCAGTCCTGTCTGATTCTATCCCTCCCTCCCAGTCCTGTCTGATTCTATCCCTCCCTCCCAGTCCTGTCTGATTCTATCCCTCCCTCCCAGTCCTGTCTGATTCTATCCCTCCCTCCCAGTCCTGTCTGATTCTATCCCTCCCTCCCAGTCCTGTCTGATTCTATCCCTCCCTCCCAGTCCTGTCTGATTCTATCCCTCCCTCCCAGTCCTGTCTGATTCTATCCCTCCCTCCCAGTCCTGTCTGATTCTATCCCTCCCTCCCAGTCCTGTCTGATTCTATCCCTCCCTCCCAGTCCTGTCTGATTCTATCCCTCCCTCCCAGTCCTGTCTGATTCTATCCCTCCCTCCCAGTCCTGTCTGATTCTATCCCTCCCTCCCAGTCCTGTCTGATTCTATCCCTCCCTCCC
>NW_027000123.1:7500-9141 GCF_036934945.1 Oncorhynchus masou masou
CTTCCCCTTCCTCAACTGACTAGGTATCCCCCCTTTCCCCTCCCCCCTTCCCTTCCTCAACTGACTAGGTATCCCCCCTTTCCCCTTCCTCCAACTGACTAGGTATCCCCCCTTTCCCTCCCCTTCCCCTTCCTCAACTGACTAGGTATCCCCCCTTTCCCCTTCCTCAACTGACTAGGTATCCCCCCCTTTCCCTTCCTCAACTGACTAGGTATCCCCCCTTTCCCCTCCCCCTTTCCCTTTCCTCAACTGACTAGGTATCCCCCCTTTCCCTTCCTCAACTGACTAGGTATCCCCCCTTTCCCCTCCCCCTTCCCCTTCCTCAACTGACTAGGTATCCCCCCTTTCCCCTTCCTCAACTGACTAGGTATCCCCCTTTTTCCCCTTCCCTCCAACTGACTAGGTATCCCCCTTTCCCCTTCCTCAACTGACTAGGTATCCCCCCTTTCCCCTTCTTCCAACTGACTAGGTATCCCCCCCTTTCCCCTTCCTCAACTGACTAGGTATCCCCCCTTTCCCCTTCCTCAACTGACTAGGTATCCCCCCTTTCCCCTCCTTCTCAACTGACTAGGTATCCCCCTTTCCCCTTCCTCAACTGACTAGGTATCCCCCCTTTCCCCTTCCTCAACTGACTAGGTATCCCCCTTCTCCCCTTCCCTCAACTGACTAGGTATCCCCCTTTTCCCCCCTTTCCCCTTCCTCAACTGACTAGGTATCCCCCCTTTCCCCTTCCTCAACTGACTAGGTATCCCCCTTTCCCCTTCCTCAACTGACTAGGTATCCCCCTTTTTCCCCCCCCCTTCCCCTTCCTCAACTGACTAGGTATCCCCCTTTCCCCTTCCTCAACTGACTAGGTATCCCCCTTTCCCCCTCCCCTTTCCCTTCCTCAACTGACTAGGTATCCCCCCTTTCCCCCTCCGCCTTCCCCTTCCTCAACTGACTAGGTATCCCCCCTTCCCCTTCCTCAACTGACTAGGTATCCCCCTTTCCCCTCCCCCTTTCCCCTTCCTCAACTGACTAGGTATCCCCCCCTTCCCCTCCCCCCTTCCCTTCCTCAACTGACTAGGTATCCCCCTTTCCCCTCCCCCTTTCCCCTTCCTCAACTGACTAGGTATCCCCCCTCCCTCCCTTTCCCTTTCCTCAACTGACTAGGTATCCCCCTTTCCCCCTCCCCTTTCCCCTTCCTCAACTGACTAGGTATCCCCCCTTTCCCCTCCCCCTTTCCCCTTCCTCAACTGACTAGGTATCCCCCTTTCCCCTTCCTCAACTAACTAGGTATCCCCCCTTTTCAACTGACTAGGTATCCCCCTTTCCCCCTCCCCTTCTTTAACTGACTAGGTATCCCCCCCTTTCCCCTTCCCCTCCCTAAACTGACTAGGTATCCCCCCTTTCCTCCCTCAACTGACTAGGTATCCCCCCTTTCCCCTCCTCCCCTTCTTCAACTGACTAGGTATCCCCCCTCTCCCCTTCTCAAACTGACTAGGTATCCCCCCTTTCTCAACTGACTAGGTATCCCCCTTTCCCCTTCCTCCAACTGACTAGGTATCCCCCCTTTCCCCTCCCCCTTTCCTCCAACTGACTAGGTATCCCCCTTTCCCTTCCTCAACTAACTAGTATCCCCCTTTTCAACTGACTAGGTAT
>NW_027000124.1:0-9138 GCF_036934945.1 Oncorhynchus masou masou
TCCGGATCGTGAATAAAGCCTCAGGCTCATTAGCATAACGCAACGTTAACGATTTCTGAAAATCGCAACAAATGAAAATAATGCGCCTACTCTCAAGCTTAGCCTTTTCTTAACAACACTGTCATCTCAGATTTTCAAAATATGCTTTTGAACCATAGCAATTCACTAATTTGTGTAAGAGTATGCTAAGCTAGCTTAGCATTTTGAGTAGCATTTAGCACGCAACATTTTCACAAAAACCAGATAACCAAATAGATAAAATCATTTACCTTTGAAGAGCTTCGGATGTTTTCAATGAGGAGACTCTCAGTTACATAGCAAATGTGCAGTTTTTCAAAAAAATATTATTTGTGTAGGACAAATCGCTCCGTTTTGTTCACGTTTGGCTATGAAAACCTGTATACAGTTATAGCCTGAAGCTCATTAGCATAATGTAACGTTAACGATTTCTGAAAATCGCAAATAAAATGAAAATAATGCGCCTACTCTCAAGCTTAGCCTTTTCTTAACAACACTGTCATCTCAGATTTTCAAAATATGCTTTTGAACCATAGCAATTGACTAATTTGTGTAAGAGTATGCTAAGCTAGCTTAGCATTTTGAGTAGCATTTAGCACGCAACATTTTCACAAAAACCAGATAACCAAATAAATAAAATCATTTACCTTTGAAGAGCTTCGGACGTTTTCAATGAGGTGACTCTCAGTTACATACCAAATGCGCAGTTTTTCCTGAAAGTGTCTGTGTGTAGGAGAAATCGCTCCGTTTTGTACATCACATTTGGCTACCGAAACGAACCGAAAATTCAGTCACCTACAACGTCAAACATTTTCCGAATTAACTCCATAATATCGACCGAAACATGGCAAACGTTGTTTGGAATCAATCCTCAAGGTGTTTTTTTACATATCTCTTCATTGATATATCGTTCGTGGAAGCCTGCATTTTTCTCTGCATTTTGTGGAAAAATACTTGCAGCTGACTTTTGCGCACCAATTTCGGCGCAGGACACCGGGCGGACACCTGGTAAATGTGGTCTCTTATGGTCAATCTTCCAATGATATGCCTACAAATACGTCACAATGCTGCAGACACCTTGGGGAAACGACAGAAAGGGCAGACTTACT
Organism: Oncorhynchus masou masou; assembly: GCF_036934945.1. NCBI lineage: Eukaryota > Metazoa > Chordata > Actinopteri > Salmoniformes > Salmonidae > Oncorhynchus > Oncorhynchus masou. The sequence continues at coordinate 1,128 of NW_027000124.1, forward strand.
CCTCGCATTCACAGCCATATAAGGAGACAATGGAAAACAGAGCCTCAAAAATCCTGCTCATTTCCTGGATGCCGTCTCATCTTGGTTTTGCCTGAAGCTCACGTTCTAGGGCACGCACAGAAAATATCTTTGCAGTTCTGGAAACGTCAGAGTGTTTTCTTTCCAAAGCTACCAATTATATGCATAGTCGAGCATCTTTTTGTGACAAAATATTGCGCTTAAAACGGGCACGTCTTTTTATCCAAAAATTATATAGCGCCCCTAGAGTTTCAAGAGGTTAAGTGTGTAATTGAATCTGTGTGAATAATGTGTGTGTTAAATCAGGATTGGGTAAGGAGGTTATTGTTTTTATTTTTTTAATTTTATTTCACCTTTATTTAACCAGGTAGGCTAGTTGAGAACAAGATAAAGAATAGCAGTGTGAACAGACAACAACACAGAGTTACACATGGAGTAAACAATAAACAAGTCAATAACACAGTAGAAAATAAAGAAAAAAGGGGAAAAAAGTCGATATACATTCTGTGCAAAAGGCATGAGGAGGTAGGCGAATAATTGCAATTTAGCAGATTAACACTGGAGTGATAAATTATCAGATGGCCATGTGCAGGTAGAGATACTGGTGTGCAAAAGAGCAGAAAAGTAAATAAATATAAAAAGTGGGGATGAGGTAGGTAAATTAGGTGGGCTATTTACCGATGGACTATGTACAGCTGCAGCGATCGGTTAGCTGCTCAGATAGCGGATGTTTAAAGTTGGTGAGGGAGATAAAAGTCTCCAACTTCAGCGATTTTTTGCAATTAGTTCCAGTCACAGGCAGCAGAGAACTGGAAGGAAAGACGACCAAAGAGGTGTTGGCTTTAGGGATGATCAGTGAGATACACCTGCTGGAGCGCGTGCTACGGGTGGGTGTTGCCATCGTGACCAGTTACTGAAATAAGGAACTTTACCTAGCATGGACTTGTAGATGACCTGGAGCCAGTGGGTCTGGTGACCAATATGTAGCGAGGGCCTGCCGACTAGAGCATACAGGTCGCAATGGTGGGTGGTATAAGGTGCTTTAGTAACAAAACGGATTGCACTGTGATAAACTGCATACAGTTTGGTGAGTAGAGTATTGGAAGCTATTTTGTAGATGACATTGCCGAAGCCGAGGATCGGTAGGATAGTCAGTTTTACTAGGGTAAGTTTTGCAGCGTGAGTGAAGGAGGCTTGTTGTGAAATAGAATGCCGACTCTAGATTTGAGTTTAGATTGGAGATGTTTGATATGAGTCTGGAAGGAGAGTTTACAGTCTAGCCAGACACCTAGGTACTTATAGATGTCCACATATTCTAGGTCGGAACCATCCAGGGTGGTGATGCTAGTCGGGCGTGCAGGCAGCGAACGGTTGAAAAGCATGCATTTGGTTTTACTAGCGTTTAAGAGCAGTTGGAGGCCACGGAAGGAGTGTTGTATGGTATTGAAGCTCATTTGGAGGTTAGATAGCGGCAGCGTAGCCTAGTGGTTAGAGCGTTGGACTAGTAACCGGAAGGTTGCAAGTTCAAATCCCCGAGCTGACAAGGTACAAATCTGTCATTCTCCCCGTGAACAGGCAGTTAACCCACTGTTCCTAGGCCACCATTGAAAATTAGAATTTGTTCTTAACTGACTTGCCTAGATAAATAAAGGTTAACAAATATATTAAAAATAGCACAGTTCCCAAAGAAGGGCCATAAGTATACAGAATGGTGTCGTCTATGTAGAGGGGGATCAGGGAATCTCCCGAAGCAAGAGCAACATAATTGATATATATTGAAAGCCGCCAATTTGGATTGACTCCTTTCTTCTCAGGAGGAAAATAATCCTGAAGCAGGAGGATTTGAATATCTGAGGAAAAATGTAGAATTGCCGCCAGGGGGCAACTGGAAGCGGTGTTTGGATACAATATTCACCATACCTTTATTGTACCTTATGTACTGTAGGCTACGTGCAGGCTACATAGCATCTGACATAATACATGTACATATTTGTAGGGGGTAGATTTATTTTATTGTTAGGGGAAATCATTTTTTTAAATCAATTGTGTTATTGTATGTTGAAGGCAAGCAATAGACAGAATAAATTATTGGTTTCCTCAGTCCCTGTGTGGTCCAGTGCTTATATTCACTGACCTCAGCACACATATATGCCAGAGTTGGCATGAGTTTGAATCTTGCTCACTGCCCTTGGGCTCATGGACGAACGTCTAATCCTGATGCATTAATTCTTCGGCAGGGTAGCCTAGTGGTTAGAGCGTTGGACTAGTAACCGGAAGGTTGCGAGTTCAAACCCCCGAGCTGACAAGTTACAAATCTGTCGTTCTGCCCCTGAACAGGCAGTTAACCCACTGTTCCCAGGCCGTCATTGAAAATAAGAATTTGTTCTTAACCTCTTGAAACTCTAGGGGCGCAATATACTTTTTGGATAAAAAGATGTGCCCGTTTTAAGCGCAATATTTTGTCATAAAAAGATGCTCGACTATGCATGTAATTGGTAGCTTTGGAAAGAAAACACTCTGACATTTCCAGAACTGCAAAGATATTGTCTGTGGGTGCCCTAGAACGGGAGCTACAGGCAAAACCAAGATGAAACGGCAACCAGGAAACCAGCAGGATTTTTGAGGCTCCGTTTTCCATTGTCTCCTTATATGGCTGTCAATGCGAGAGGAATGAGCCTGCCCTTTCTGTCATTTCCCCAAGGTGTCTGCAGCATTGTGACGTATTTGTAGGCATATCATTGGAAGATTGGCCATAAGAGAACACATTTACCAGGTGTCCGCCCGGTGTCCTGCACCGAAATTGGTGCGCAAACCTCAGCTGCAAGTATTTTTCCATGGAATTCAGAGAAGAAAGCAGGCTTCCACGAACGATATATCAATGAAGAGATATGTGAAAAAACATCTTGAGGATTGATTCCAAACAACGTTGCCATGTTTCGGTCGATATTATGGAGTTAATTCGGAAAAAGTTTGACGTTGTTGGTGACTGAATTTTCGGTTCTTTTCGGTAGCCTCCTACACAAAGATGCATTCAGGAAAAACTGAACATTTGCTATGTAACTGAGAGTCTCCTCATTGAAAACATCCGAAGCTCTTCAAAGGCTTTTCAACCGTTCGCTGCCTGCACGCCCGACTAGCATCACCACCCTGGATGGTTCCGACCTAGAATATGTGGACATCTATAAGTACCTAGGTGTCTGGCTAGACTGTAAACTCTCCTTCCAGACTCATATCAAACATCTCCAATCTAAACTCAAATCTAGAGTCGGCATTCTATTTCACAACAAGCCTCCTTCACTCACGCTGCAAAACTTACCCTAGTAAAACTGACTATCCTACCGATCCTCGGCTTCGGCAATGTCATCTACAAAATAGCTTCCAATACTCTACTCACCAAACTGAATGCAGTTTATCACAGTGCAATCCGTTTTGTTACTAAAGCACCTTATACCACCCACCATTGCGACCTGTATGCTCTAGTCGGCAGGCCCTCGCTACATATTGGTCACCAGACCCACTGGCTCCAGGTCATCTACAAGTCCATGCTAGGTAAAGTTCCTTATTTCAGTAACTGGTCACGATGGCAACACCCACCCGTAGCACGCGCTCCAGCAGGTGTATCTCACTGATCATCCCTAAAGCCAACACCTCTTTGGTCGTCTTTCCTTCCAGTTCTCTGCTGCCTGTGACTGGAACTAATTGCAAAAATCGCTGAAGTTGGAGACTTTTATCTCCCTCACCAACTTTAAACATCCGCTATCTGAGCAGCTAACCGATCGCTGCAGCTGTACATAGTCCATCGGTAAATAGCCCACCTAATTTACCTACCTCATCCCCACTTTTTATATTTATTTACTTTTCTGCTCTTTTGCACACCAGTATCTCTACCTGCACATGGCCATCTGATAATTTATCACTCCAGTGTTAATCTGCTAAATTGCAATTATTCGCCTACCTCCTCATGCCTTTTGCACAGAATGTATATCGACTTTTTTCCCCTTTTTTCTTTATTTTCTACTGTGTTATTGACTTGTTTATTGTTTACTCCATGTGTAACTCTGTGTTGTTGTCTGTTCACACTGCTATTCTTTATCTTGTTCTCAACTAGCCTACCTGGTTAAATAAAGGTGAAATAAAATTAAAAAAATAAAAACAATAACCTCCTTACCCAATCCTGATTTAACACACACATTATTCACACAGATTCAATTACACACTTAACCTCTTGAAACTCTAGGGGCGCTATATAATTTTTGGATAAAAAGACGTGCCCGTTTTAAGCGCAATATTTTGTCACAAAAAGATGCTCGACTATGCATATAATTGGTAGCTTTGGAAAGAAAACACTCTGACGTTTCCAGAACTGCAAAGATATTTTCTGTGCGTGCCCTAGAACGTGAGCTTCAGGCAAAACCAAGATGAGACGGCATCCAGGAAATGAGCAGGATTTTTGAGGCTCTGTTTTCCATTGTCTCCTTATATGGCTGTGAATGCGAGGAGTAAGTCTGCCCTTTCTGTCGTTTCCCCAAGGTGTCTGCAGCATTGTGACGTATTTGTAGGCATATCATTGGAAGATTGACCATAAGAGACCACATTTACCAGGTGTCCGCCCGGTGTCCTGCGCCGAAATTGGTGCGCAAAAGTCAGCTGCAAGTATTTTTCCACAAAATGCAGAGAAAATGCAGGCTTCCCACGAACGATATATCAATGAAGAGATATGTAAAAAAACACCTTGAGGATTGATTCCAAACAACGTTTGCCATGTTTCGGCCGATATTATGGAGTTAATTCGGAAAATGTTTGACGTTGTAGGTGACTGAATTTTCGGTTCGTTTCGGTAGCCAAATGTGATGTACAAAACGGAGCGATTTCTCCTACACACAGACACTTTCAGGAAAAACTGCGCATTTGGTATGTAACTGAGAGTCACCTCATTGAAAACGTCCGAAGCTCTTCAAAGGTAAATGATTTTATTTATTTGGTTATCTGGTTTTTGTGAAAATGTTATGCTAAATGCTACTCAAAATGCTAAGCTAGCTTAGCATACTCTTACACAAATTAGTCAATTGCTATGGTTCAAAAGCATATTTTGAAAATCTGAGATGACAGTGTTGTTAAGAAAAGGCTAAGCTTGAGTAGTAGGCGCATTATTTTCATTTTATTTGCGATTTTCAGAAATCGTTAACGTTACATTATGCTAATGAGCTTCAGGCTATAACTGTATACAGGTTTTTTTCATAGCCAAACGTGAACAAAACGGAGCGATTTGTCCTACACAAATAATATTTTTTTGAAAAACTGCACATTTGCTATGTAACTGAGAGTCTCCCTCATTGAAAACATCCGAAGCTCTTCAAAGGTAAATGATTTTATCTATTTGGTTATCTGGTTTTTGTGAAAATGTTGCCAAAATGCTACTCAAAATGCTAAGCTAGCTTAGCATACTCTTACACAAATTAGTGAATTGCTATGGTTCAAAAGCATATTTTGAAAATCTGAGATGACAGTGTTGTTAAGAAAAGGCTGTTTGAGAGTAGGCGCATTATTTCATTTATTTTGCGATTTTCAGAAATCGTTAACGTTGCGTTTTATGCTAATGAGCCTGAGGTTTAGTCACATCCCGGATCCGGGATGGGAGTTTCTATGGAAGTTAACTGATTCAATTATACACTTCTTCCACGCAATGGTGGAATAAATGTTTGATTAAGGAATGATATGAAATATTATGGTGGTATGCAACACAAGCTCACAGAATGGGACCGCTGAGTGCTGAAATGCATAGCGCATAAAAGTTATCTGTCCTCGGTTGTAACATTCGCTTACAGAGTTACAAACTTCCTCTCGGACAATAACTGGCCGGTCGGGAGCTTCATTAAATAGATTTCCATGGCTGAGCAGCCGCACACAAGCCTAACACGGAACCCAAACCGGCTGCGTGCGTGCGCCCATCGTGCGCTATCATGCATAAATGTATTTTGTCCCGCTGCACCAAGCAGGTTAAAACACCAAAACTAGCTCTGAACCAATTACATTAATTTGGGGACAGGTCAAAAAGCATTAAAAATGTATGGCAATTTAGCTATTAGCTTGCACTTGCTAGCTAATTTGTCCTATTTAGCGAGCTTACTGTTGCTAGCTAATTTGTCCTGGGGTAAAAGTTGTTATTTTACCTGAAATGCACAAGGTCCTCTACTCCGACAACTAATCCACACGTAAAACGGTCAACCGAATCGTTTCTAGTCATATCTCCTCTTATCAGGCTTTTTCCGTCTTTGAACTTATATGGTGATTGGCATCTACACTTTCATAGTATTACCATGCCAAATCGGCAAAACATTTCGTCTTTCAATCACCCACGTGGGTATAACAAATGAGGAGATGGCACGTGGGTACCTGCTTCTATAAACCAATGAGGAGATGGGAGAGGCAGGACTTGTAGCGCAATCTCTGTCAAAAATAGAATTACTTATTTTAGCCCTTGGCAACGCAGATGCTTGTTGGCGCGTGCGAGCAGTGTGGGCAATAATTGAATAACATAGATTCCAAAATGTACCGCTTTCGCACGCGAGCTGTTTAGTCAGGGTATTAGATCACCATGCACAATTTCAAGCATTGGCTGGAGTGGTGTAATGTTCACTACCATTGGACTCAAGAGCAGTCGAAATGCGTTCTCTAGAGTGATTAATCATGCTTCACCATCTGGCAGTCCGACGGACCAATCATAGTTGTGGCAAATGCCAGGAGAACGCCACCTGCATCAATGAATAGCAACTGGCAACTGTAAAATTTGGTGGAGGAGGAATAATGATTTGAGGCTGTTTTTCATGGTTCGGGCTAGGCCCTTTTAAACCAGTGAAGGGAAATCTTAATGCTACAGCATACAATGACATTCTAGACAATCCTGTGCTTCCTACTTTAGGGAAACAGTTTTTGGAAGGCTCCTTTTCCAGTTTCAGCATGACAATGCCTCCATTCATGGTGGTTGCGGAGGGTACGGCTGACGTCTATTTGACTCCAACCAATCATGCTATTTAGTTTGTTTTTTCAAGAGGTTCGTAATTTGTTTTGTATAAAATGTTGCTGCTACTGTCTTTTATGACCGAAATAGCTTCTGGACATCAGAGTGGAATTATTCACCTCAAATTGGACGAGGAGATCTTTCTTCAATGAATCGGACGCAAGGGATATACTGCAGACACCTGACCAGGCCCCGATCCCTGTGATTTACTGGAGAAAGAAACTAAGATTTTCAAGCAAAAGATCAGGTGCCTTGCGAGATCAGGCGAACGAGTGGCTAATCTGCCCTTGCCTTCCGTTCTGCCAGCTAACATTCAATCACTGGAAAATAAATGGCACGAACTGAAAGCACGTATATCCTACCAACTGGACATTAAAAACGGCAATATCTTATGTTTCACAGAGTCGTGGCTGAACGAATGCTACATTAAGAACGTACAGCTGGCGGGTTATAAAGTGGTCAGATGAAGCAGATGCTAAACTACAGGGCTGTTTTGCTAAATCAGACTGAAAAATGTCCGGATTCTTCCGATTGCATTGAGGAGTACACATCAGTCACTGGCTTTATCAATAAGTGCATCGAGGATGTTGTCCCCACAGTGACTATGTACATACCCAAACCATAAACCATGAATTACAGGCAACATTCAAATCAAATTGTATTGGTCACATACACATGGTTAGCAGATGTTAATGCGAGTGTAGTGAAGCGGCATGTGAGGTAGCGAAATGCTCATTCGCACTGAGCTAAGGGTTAGAGATGCCACTTTCAAGGAGCAGGACTTAACTGAAGCTAGGCATCTCGCTATGCCGTTCGACAAACCATCAAACAGGCAAAGCATCAGTACAAGACTGAAATTGAATCGTACTACACCAGCTCCGACGCTCGTCGGATGTGGCAGGGCTTGCAAACTATTACAGACTACAAAGGGAAGCACACTCCGGGGAATTGAGAATGTAATTTCCAGCACAATTG
>NW_027000125.1:0-9136 GCF_036934945.1 Oncorhynchus masou masou
TGATCTGAGATACTGTGCAGCATGTCCTCATGAGAATGACGGGAAAAAAGGAGTTGATCTAAGATACTGTGCAGCATGTCCTCATGAGAATGATGGGAAAATGGAGTTGATCTGAGATACTGTGCAGCATGTCCTCATGATGAATGATGGGAAAAAGGAGTTGATCTGAGATACTGTGCATGTCCTCATGAGAATGACGGGAAAAAGGAGTTGATCTGAGATACTGTGCAGCATGTCCTCATGAGAATGACGGGAAAAAGGAGTTGATCTAAGATACTGTGCAGCATGTCCTCATGAGAATGATGGGAAAATGGAGTTGATCTGAGATACTGTGCAGCATGTCCTCATGATGAATGATGGGAGAAAGGAGTTGATCTGAGATACTGTGCATGTCCTCATGAGAATGACGGGAAAAAGGAGTTGATCTGAGATACTGTGCAGCATGTCCTCATGATGAATGATGGGAAAAAGGAGTTGATCTGAGATACTGTGCATGTCCTCATGATGAATGATGGGAGAAAGGAGTTGATCTGAGATACTGTGCATGTCCTCATGATGAATGATGGGAAAAAGGAGTTGATCTGAGATACTGTGCAGCATGTCCTCATGATGAATGATGGGAAAAAGGAGTTGATCTGAGATACTGTGCAGCGTGTCCTCATGATGAATGATGGGAAAAAGGAGTTGATCTGAGATACTGTGCAGCATGTCCTCATGAGAATGATGGGAAAAAGGAGTTGATCTGAGATACTGTGCAGCATGTCCTCATGATGAATGATGGGAGAAAGGAGTTGATCTGAGATACTGTGCATGTCCTCATGATGAATGATGGGAAAAAGGAGTTGATCTGAGATACTGTGCATGTCCTCATGATGAATGATGGGAAAAAGGAGTTGATCTGAGATACTGTGCAGCGTGTCCTCATGATGAATGATGGGAAAAAGGAGTTGATCTGAGATACTGTGCAGCATGTCCTCATGATGAATGATGGGAAAAAGGAGTTGATCTAAGATACTGTGCAGCATGTCCTCATGAGAATGATGGGAAAAAGGAGTTGATCTAAGATACTGTGCAGCGTGTCCTCATGAGAATGATGGGAAAAAGGAGTTGATCTGAGATACTGTGCATGTCCTCATGATGAATGATGGGAGAAAGGAGTTGATCTGAGATACTGTGCAGCGTGTCCTCATGATGAATGATGGGAAAAAGGAGTTGATCTGAGATACTGTGCAGCGTGTCCTCATGAGAATGATGGGAGAAAGGAGTTGATCTGAGATACTGTGCAGCATGTCCTCATGATGAATGATGGGAAAAAGGAGTTGATCTGAGATACTGTGCAGCATGTCCTCATGAGAATGATGGGAAAAAGGAGTTGATCTGAGATACTGTGCAGCATGTCCTCATGATGAATGATGGGAGAAAGGAGTTGATCTGAGATACTGTGCAGCATGTCCTCATGAGAATGATGGGAAAAAGGAGTTGATCATCTGAGATACTGTGCAGCATGTCCTCATGAGAATGATGGGAAAAAGGAGTTGATCTGAGATACTGTGCAGCATGTCCTCATGATGAATGATGGGAAAAAGGAGTTGATCTGAGATACTGTGCAGCGTGTCCTCATGATGAATGATGGGAGAAAGGAGTTGATCTGAGATACTGTGCAGCATGTCCTCATGAGAATGACGGGAGAAAGGAGTTGATCTGAGATACTGTGCGTGTCCTCATGAGAATGATGGGAGAAAGGAGTTGATCTGAGATACTGTGCAGCGTGTCCTCATGATGAATGATGTGAGAAAGGAGTTGATCTGAGATACTGTGCAGCATGTCCTCATGAGAATGATGGGAGAAAGGAGTTGATCTGAGATACTGTGCAGCATGTCCTCATGAGAATGACGGGAGAAAGGAGTTGATCTGAGATACTGTGCGTGTCCTCATGAGAATGATGGGAGAAAGGAGTTGATCTGAGATACTGTGCAGCGTGTCCTCATGATGAATGATGTGAGAAAGGAGTTGATCTGAGATACTGTGCAGCATGTCCTCATGAGAATGATGGGAGAAAGGAGTTGATCTGAGATACTGTGCAGCATGTCCTCATGATGAATGATGGGAGAAAAGGAGTTGACCTGAGATACTGTGCATGTCCTCATGATGAATGATGGGAGAAAGGAGTTGATCTGAGATACTGTGCAGCATGTCCTCATGAGAATGATGGGAAAAAGGAGTTGATATGAGATACTGTGCAGCGTGTCCTCATGATGAATGATGGGAAAAAGGAGTTGATCTGAGATACTGTGCAGCGTGTCCTCATGATGAATGATGGGAGAAAGGAGTTGATCTGAGATACTGTGCAGCGTGTCCTCATGATGAATGATGGGAAAAAGGAGTTGATCTGAGATACTGTGCAGCATGTCCTCATGATGAATGATGGGAAAAAGGAGTTGATCTGAGATACTGTGCAGCGTGTCCTCATGAGAATGATGAAAAAAAGGAGTTGATCTGAGATACTGTGCAGCATGTCCTCATGATGAATGATGGGAAAAAGGAGTTGATCTGAGATACTGTGCAGCATGTCCTCATGATGAATGATGGGAAAAGGAGTTGATCTGAGATACTGTGCAGCATGTCCTCATGATGAATGATGGGAGAAAGGAGTTGATCTGAGATACTGTGCAGCGTGTCCTCATGATGAATGATGGGAGAAAGGAGTTGATCTGAGATACTGTGCAGCGTGTCCTCATGATGAATGATGGGAAAAAGGAGTTGATCTGAGATACTGTGCAGCGTGTCCTCATGATGAATGATGGGAAAAAGGAGTTGATCTAAGATACTGTGCAGCATGTCCTCATGAGAATGATGGGAAAAAGGAGTTGATCTAAGATACTGTGCAGCGTGTCCTCATGAGAATGATGGGAAAAAGGAGTTGATCTGAGATACTGTGCATGTCCTCATGATGAATGATGGGAAAAAGGAGTTGATCTGAGATACTGTGCAGCATGTCCTCATGATGAATGATGGGAAAAAGGAGTTGATCTGAGATACTGTGCAGCGTGTCCTCATGAGAATGATGGGAAAAAGGAGTTGATCTGAGATACTGTGCAGCATGTCCTCATGATGAATGATGGGAAAAAGGAGTTGATCTGAGATACTGTGCAGCATGTCCTCATGATGAATGATGGGAAAAGGAGTTGATCTGAGATACTGTGCAGCGTGTCCTCATGAGAATGATGGGAGAAAGGAGTTGATCTGAGATACTGTGCAGCATGTCCTCATGATGAATGATGGGAGAAAGGAGTTGATCTGAGATACTGTGCAGCATGTCCTCATGAGAATGATGGGAGAAAGGAGTTGATCTGAGATACTGTGCAGCATGTCCTCATGATGAATGATGGGAAAAAGGAGTTGATCTGAGATACTGTGCATGTCCTCATGATGAATGACGGGAGAAAGGAGTTGATCTGAGATACTGTGCATGTCCTCATGAGAATGACGGGAAAAAGGAGTTGATCTGAGATACTGTGCATGTCCTCATGATGAATGATGGGAAAAAGGAGTTGATCTGAGATACTGTGCATGTCCTCATGAGAATGATGGGAAAAAGGAGTTGATCTGAGATACTGTGCAGCATGTCCTCATGATGAATGATGGGAAAAAGGAGTTGATCTGAGATACTGTGCATGTCCTCATGAGAATGATGGGAGAAAGGAGTTGATCTGAGATACTGTGCAGCATGTCCTCATGAGAATGATGGGAGAAAGGAGTTGATCTGAGATACTGTGCAGCATGTCCTCATGAGAATGATGGGAGAAAGGAGTTGATCTGAGATACTGTGCAGCATGTCCTCATGATGAATGATGGGAAAAAGGAGTTGATCTGAGATACTGTGCAGCATGTCCTCATGATGAATGATGGGAGAAAGGAGTTGATCTGAGATACTGTGCAGCATGTCCTCATGATGAATGATGGGAGAAAGGAGTTGATCTGAGATACTGTGCAGCGTGTCCTCATGATGAATGATGGGAGAAAGGAGTTGATCTGAGATACTGTGCAGCATGTCCTCATGATGAATGATGGGAAAAAGGAGTTGATCTGAGATACTGTGCATGTCCTCATGAGAATGATGGGAGAAAGGAGTTGATCCGAGATACTGTGCAGCGTGTCCTCATGATGAATGATGGGAGAAAGGAGTTGATCTGAGATACTGTGCAGCATGTCCTCATGAGAATGATGGGAAAAAGGAGTTGATCTGAGATACTGTGCAGCATGTCCTCATGAGAATGACGGGAAAAAGGAGTTGATCTGAGATACTGTGCAGCGTGTCCTCATGATGAATGATGGGAAAAAGGAGTTGATCTGAGATACTGTGCAGCGTGTCCTCATGATGAATGATGGGAGAAAGGAGTTGATCTGAGATACTGTGCAGCGTGTCCTCATGATGAATGATGGGAAAAGGAGTTGATCTGAGATACTGTGCAGCGTGTCCTCATGATGAATGATGGGAGAAAGGAGTTGATCTGAGATACTGTGCAGCGTGTCCTCATGATGAATGATGGGAAAAAGGAGTTGATCTGAGATACTGTGCAGCATGTCCTCATGAGAATGATGGGAGAAAGGAGTTGATCTGAGATACTGTGCAGCGTGTCCTCATGAGAATGATGGGAGAAAGGAGTTGATCTGAGATACTGTGCAGCGTGTCCTCATGAGAATGATGGGAGAAAGGAGTTGATCTGAGATACTGTGCAGCATGTCCTCATGATGAATGATGGGAGAAAGGAGTTGATCTGAGATACTGTGCAGCGTGTCCTCATGAGAATGATGGGAGAAAGGAGTTGATCTGAGATACTGTGCAGCGTGTCCTCATGAGAATGATGGGAGAAAGGAGTTGATCTGAGATACTGTGCAGCATGTCCTCATGATGAATGATGGGAGAAAGGAGTTGATCTGAGATACTGTGCAGCATGTCCTCATGAGAATGATGGGAAAAAGGAGTTGATATGAGATACTGTGCAGCGTGTCCTCATGATGAATGATGGGAAAAAGGAGTTGATCTGAGATACTGTGCAGCGTGTCCTCATGATGAATGATGGGAGAAAGGAGTTGATCTGAGATACTGTGCAGCGTGTCCTCATGAGAATGATGGGAAAAAGGAGTTGATCTGAGATACTGTGCAGCATGTCCTCATGATGAATGATGGGAAAAGGAGTTGATCTGAGATACTGTGCAGCATGTCCTCATGATGAATGATGGGAGAAAGGAGTTGATCTGAGATACTGTGCAGCGTGTCCTCATGATGAATGATGGGAGAAAGGAGTTGATCTGAGATACTGTGCAGCATGTCCTCATGAGAATGATGGGAGAAAGGAGTTGATCTGAGATACTGTGCAGCGTGTCCTCATGATGAATGATGGGAAAAAGGAGTTGATCTGAGATACTGTGCAGCATGTCCTCATGATGAATGATGGGAAAAAGGAGTTGATCTGAGATACTGTGCAGCATGTCCTCATGATGAATGATGGGAAAAAGGAGTTGATCTGAGATACTGTGCAGCATGTCCTCATGATGAATGATGGGAGAAAGGAGTTGATCTGAGATACTGTGCAGCGTGTCCTCATGATGAATGATGGGAGAAAGGAGTTGATCTGAGATACTGTGCAGCGTGTCCTCATGATGAATGATGGGAAAAGGAGTTGATCTGAGATACTGTGCAGCGTGTCCTCATGATGAATGATGGGAAAAAGGAGTTGATCTAAGATACTGTGCAGCATGTCCTCATGAGAATGACGGAAAAAGGAGTTGATCTAAGATACTGTGCAGCGTGTCCTCATGAGAATGATGGGAAAAAGGAGTTGATCTGAGATACTGTGCATGTCCTCATGATGAATGATGGGAAAAAGGAGTTGATCTGAGATACTGTGCAGCATGTCCTCATGATGAATGATGGGAAAAAGGAGTTGATCTGAGATACTGTGCAGCGTGTCCTCATGAGAATGATGGGAGAAAGGAGTTGATCTGAGATACTGTGCAGCATGTCCTCATGATGAATGATGGGAGAAAGGAGTTGATCTGAGATACTGTGCAGCATGTCCTCATGATGAATGATGGGAAAGGAGTTGATCTGAGATACTGTGCAGCGTGTCCTCATGAGAATGATGGGAGAAAGGAGTTGATCTGAGATACTGTGCAGCATGTCCTCATGATGAATGATGGGAGAAAGGAGTTGATCTGAGATACTGTGCAGCATGTCCTCATGAGAATGATGGGAGAAAGGAGTTGATCTGAGATACTGTGCAGCATGTCCTCATGATGAATGATGGGAAAAAGGAGTTGATCTGAGATACTGTGCATGTCCTCATGATGAATGACGGGAGAAAGGAGTTGATCTGAGATACTGTGCAGCATGTCCTCATGATGAATGATGGGAAAAAGGAGTTGATCTCAGATACTGTGCAGCATGTCCTCATGATGAATGATGGGAAAAAGGAGTTGATCTGAGATACTGTGCAGCGTGTCCTCATGATGAATGATGGGAGAAAGGAGTTGATCTCAGATACTGTGCAGCGTGTCCTCATGATGAATGATGGGAGAAAGGAGTTGATCTGAGATACTGTGCATGTCCTCATGATGAATGATGGGAAAAAGGAGTTGATCTGAGATACTGTGCATGTCCTCATGATGAATGATGGGAAAAAGGAGTTGATCTGAGATACTGTGCAGCGTGTCCTCATGATGAATGATGGGAGAAAGGAGTTGATCTCAGATACTGTGCAGCGTGTCCTCATGATGAATGATGGGAGAAAGGAGTTGATCTGAGATATGATGTCCTCATGATGAATGATGGGAGAAAGGAGTTGATCTGAGATACTGTGCAGCGTGTCCTCATGATGAATGATGGGAAAAAGGAGTTGATCTGAGATACTGTGCAGCGTGTCCTCATGATGAATGATGGGAGAAAGGAGTTGATCTGAGATACTGTGCAGCGTGTCCTCATGATGAATGATGGGAAAAAGGAGTTGATCTGAGATACTGTGCAGCATGTCCTCATGAGAATGATGGGAGAAAGGAGTTGATCTGAGATACTGTGCAGCGTGTCCTCATGAGAATGATGGGAGAAAGGAGTTGATCTGAGATACTGTGCAGCGTGTCCTCATGAGAATGATGGGAGAAAGGAGTTGATCTGAGATACTGTGCAGCATGTCCTCATGATGAATGATGGGAGAAAGGAGTTGATCTGAGATACTGTGCAGCGTGTCCTCATGAGAATGATGGGAGAAAGGAGTTGATCTGAGATACTGTGAAGCGTGTCCTCATGAGAATGATGGGAGAAAGGAGTTGATCTGAGATACTGTGCAGCATGTCCTCATGATGAATGATGGGAGAAAGGAGTTGATCTGAGATACTGTGCAGCATGTCCTCATGAGAATGATGGGAAAAAGGAGTTGATATGAGATACTGTGCAGCGTGTCCTCATGATGAATGATGGGAAAAAGGAGTTGATCTGAGATACTGTGCAGCGTGTCCTCATGATGAATGATGGGAGAAAGGAGTTGATCTGAGATACTGTGCAGCGTGTCCTCATGAGAATGATGGGAAAAAGGAGTTGATCTGAGATACTGTGCAGCATGTCCTCATGATGAATGATGGGAAAAAGGAGTTGATCTGAGATACTGTGCAGCATGTCCTCATGATGAATGATGGGAGAAAGGAGTTGATCTGAGATACTGTGCAGCGTGTCCTCATGATGAATGATGGGAGAAAGGAGTTGATCTGAGATACTGTGCAGCATGTCCTCATGAGAATGATGGGAGAAAGGAGTTGATCTGAGATACTGTGCAGCGTGTCCTCATGATGAATGATGGGAAAAAGGAGTTGATCTGAGATACTGTGCAGCATGTCCTCATGATGAATGATGGGAAAAAGGAGTTGATCTGAGATACTGTGCAGCATGTCCTCATGATGAATGATGGGAAAAAGGAGTTGATCTGAGATACTGTGCAGCATGTCCTCATGATGAATGATGGGAGAAAGGAGTTGATCTGAGATACTGTGCAGCGTGTCCTCATGATGAATGATGGGAGAAAGGAGTTGATCTGAGATACTGTGCAGCGTGTCCTCATGATGAATGATGGGAAAAAGGAGTTGATCTGAGATACTGTGCAGCGTGTCCTCATGATGAATGATGGGAAAAAGGAGTTGATCTAAGATACTGTGCAGCATGTCCTCATGAGAATGACGGGAAAAAGGAGTTGATCTAAGATACTGTGCAGCGTGTCCTCATGAGAATGATGGGAAAAAGGAGTTGATCTGAGATACTGTGCATGTCCTCATGATGAATGATGGGAAAAAGGAGTTGATCTGAGATACTGTGCAGCATGTCCTCATGATGAATGATGGGAAAAAGGAGTTGATCTGAGATACTGTGCAGCGTGTCCTCATGAGAATGATGGGAAAAAGGAGTTGATCTGAGATACTGTGCAGCATGTCCTCATGATGAATGATGGGAAAAAGGAGTTGATCTGAGATACTGTGCAGCATGTCCTCATGATGAATGATGGGAAAAAGGAGTTGATCTGAGATACTGTGCAGCGTGTCCTCGAGCGAGAATGATGGGAGAAAGGAGTTGATCTGAGATACTGTGCAGTATGTCCTCATGATGAATGATGGGAGAAAGGAGTTGATCTGAGATACTGTGCAGCATGTCCTCATGAGAATGATGGGAGAAAGGAGTTGATCTGAGATACTGTGCAGCATGTCCTCATGATGAATGATGGGAAAAGGAGTTGATCTGAGATACTGTGCATGTCCTCATGATGAATGACGGAGAAAGGAGTTGATCTGAGATACTGTGCAGCATGTCCTCATGATGAATGATGGGAAAAAGGAGTTGATCTCAGATACTGTGCAGCATGTCCTCATGATGAATGATGGGAAAAGGAGTTGATCTGAGATACTGTGCAGCGTGTCCTCATGATGAATGATGGGGAGAAAGGAGTTGATCTCAGATACTGTGCAGCATGTCCTCATGATGAATGATGGGAGAAAGGAGTTGATCTGAGATACTGTGCATGTCCTCATGATGAATGATGGGAAAAAGGAGTTGATCTGAGATACTGTGCATGTCCTCATGATGAATGATGGGAGA
>NW_027000126.1:0-9131 GCF_036934945.1 Oncorhynchus masou masou
CCAGCCTTGGCTTCATACCTGTTCAAACACCCTCAGGTGGCAGTAAATCACCAGCCTTGGCTTCATACCTGTTCAAACACCCTCCAGGTGGCAGTAAATCACCAGCCTTGGCTTCATACCTGTTCAAACACCCTCCAGGTGGTAAAGGTGGCATACCTGTTAAATCACCAGCCTTGGCTTCATACCTGTTCAAACACCCTCCAGGTGGCAGTAATCACCAGCCTTGGCTTCATACCTGTTCAAACACCCTCCAGGTGGCAGTAAATCACCAGCCTTGGCTTCATACCTGTTCAAACACCCTCCAGGTGGCAGTAAATCACCAGCCTTGGCTTCATACCTGTTCAAACACCCTCCAGGTGGCAGTAAATCACCAGCCTTGGCGTCATACCTGTTCAAACACCCTCCAGGTGGCAGTAAATCACCAGCCTTGGCTTCATACCTGTTCAAACACCCTCCAGGTGGCAGTAAATCACCAGCCTTGGCTTCATACCTGTTCAAACACCCTCCAGGTGGCAGTAAATCCTGGCCTTGGCTTCATACCTGTTCAAACACCCTCCAGGTGGCAGTAAATCACCAGCCTTGGCTTCATACCTGTTCAAAAACCCTCCAGGTGGCAGTATGCACCCTTTCAGTTTGTTTACCAACTCAGAGATAGTAGAAGAAAATTGACTACTTCAAAATGGAGATGTCCTCAATGTCACACACCCCATGCGCTCACAGATGCCCCAATGGAGACAGATACAAAGTTGCTTCTTCTAACTATCTTTAAAAGGGACAAAGATTGAAGAGCAGACAACGGACCCAGTTAAAGAATGTCTGCAGACAAAGTCTGCAAGTTGAGACTGGTGACCACTTCAGTCAAACAAATCAGATTAACAGGCATATACAGGAAACTGACTCCCCCCCAAAAAAAATATCAATAGGATATTCATGATCATAACAGCAAGAGGGATGACAAATTAGCATTCAATAAAAGTTACAATGAATTAACTTCTGCAGCAGATCAGTATACAGACCAGCAGTATTTACTGTACAGATCTGCTATAGAAGTTGATCAAGTAGCTTAATTGGGATGTTTCAGGTCCCAGCAGCAGCAGAGTACTCTTACCCAAAGGAGTTTGAGAAAGGCAGCGCTCTGTAGACCAATCGCAGCAATTAAAAAACAAAAACGGGAAAAACGAAAACAGGGTGAGGAACAAGCAGTGGTGGGTCGAGCAGAGTTAGCCTATCAGGTTGGGGCATAGATAAGCTACTGTAGGGCATCACTTTTGACCATAGGGTTCAGGTCTAAAGTAGTGCACTATATAGGGAATATTTTACGCAGGTCAGCCATGTTAGATGGCGTCGAACAGGGACACATCATGGTGGCTACATGGCATCGAACAGGGACACATCATGAAGCCCCGCTGTAGGGGGTGTTAGGACCCATTATCAGAAATCAATTAGTCAGGCTTGGTGATGGATGGATGAAAATGACAAAAACAAAACAATGATCAAAATGGGAGAAATAGAACAAGCCAAAAGACCGGGGGTAGCGGAGCTGGGAAACCACGGCTCGTACCGGAAGGGGGGTAACCACGGCTCAGAACAGGGGAGGATGCCAACACACACACACACTGAAGTGGACTTGGAAACGTTAAAATGTTAATGAACAAGCATATTCCCGGTTCCCTTAGATAGTGGAGTTAGTATGTAATTAGGAGGGTGATTAAAGTGTAGGTGATGAATGGACAGATGGGATTATTTAACATATTTATAACATGAATGACAGCGTTGCTTTGAACCATAAAGGCATCTTCAACACAGCTGTACACAAGTATGGTCCACATGCCATCACCACAGCTAGTATCTCCACTGAACACAAACAAACTCAACATGTGAAAGTGTTGGTCCCATGATTCATGAACTGAAATAAAAGAGCCCAGACAAGTTCTATTCACACAAAAGCTCCTCAAATTTTTGACGCACAAATTTGTTTACATGTTAGTGAGCATTTCTCCTTTGCCAAGATAAATCTATCCACCTGACAGGTGTGGCATATCAAGAAGCTGATTAAAACAGCATGATCTTTACACAGGAGCACCTTGTGCTGGGGACAATGAAAGGCCACCAAAATGTGCAGATTTGTCACAACACAATGCCACAGATGTCTCGAGTTTTGAAGGAGAGTTAAAATTGGCATGCTGAGTGCAGTAACATCCACCAGAGCTGTTGCCAGAGAATTTAATGTTAATTTCTCTACCATAAGCCAACGTCCTTTTAGAGAATTTGGCAGTGCGTCTAACCGGCCGCAACCACATGTATGGCGTCTTGTGGGCGAGCAGGTGGCTGATTTCAACGTTGTGAACAAAGGGCCCCGTGGTGGTGGGGTTATGGTATGGGGCAGGCATAAGCTACAGACAAACACAATTGCATTTTATCAAAGGAAATTTGAATGCACAGGGTTACCGTGAAGAGATCCTGAGGCCCGTTGTCAAGACATTCAACCACCGCCATCACCTCAATGTTTCAGCATGATAATGCACGGCCCCATGTCACAAGGATCTGTACACAATTCCCGGAAGCTGAAAATGTCCCAGTTCTTCCATGGCCTGCGCATCACCAGACATGTCACCCATTGAGCATGTTTGGGATGCTCTGGATTGATGTGTACGACAGCTGCCTCCAGCGTCTCAATATCCAGCAACTTTACTTAGCCATTGAAGACTGGAACATTCCGCCAGTCTATAATCAAGAGCCTGATCAACTCTGTGTGAAGGAGATGTGTCGCGCTGCATGAGGCAACGCCAGATACTGACTGGTTTTCTGATCCACGACCATACGTTTAAGGTATCTGTGAGGGGGTAGTCAACCCTCTTCCTGGATAACTACTGGGTAGTACACAAATATTTATCCAGATCTGCTGTAATTCCCAATTCAGCTAATCAAGGTCTGAGGGCACAGCTGATTAGTAGATTTGCTCACAGCTAGAGGGTTGGTCTCTTACAAATACACTACAATTAACATACCCACGTCACTGTTCTGTAACAGTGAAAACATTTGTTATCCGAGGGCATCAAAAAAAATAAAAAAACTTTTAAATCTAGTAATTCTATTTCTATGGTTTCCCACCCCTGTTCTACAGGAAGGACGGCGGCAGCCATTTTGTGTCTTGGTCTGTACCTCATGTCTCCCAGTTTCCTGCTGAGGACAGTGCCCATGGTGGAGAAGGCAGCAGTGGTCTTCTGTCCAGCCACAGACAGGGTCTCCTGAGTCTTCTTATACCTGGAAGGGGAGAGAAGAAAATAAGGGAGGGCGAGAGATGGGAGTAGAGCGAAGATGGTAGACGAGAGAGAGAGAACCTCCTTAGAACATGACCGAAAACCAGCCTCACTTGGTTTAGAACAGATTAAGCAGTCAGAAGTCAGCCAATAAGGAGTTAAATCACAGACAAAAGCTGCCTTAAAAAAAAAAAACACATAGCAACCCAATTCTGATAAGTTTCCAATAATTTGTCTTTGAACCGCTCAGCTCCTTTGACAAATTGGACAAAACATCAGAATTGGGCCTTTGACTGTCTGACTAATGAACAGCCATATAGGAGAAATACTGCAGAAATACAGAGGAAACAAGTGAAGAGAAAATAGCACACAACAACAGCTTGTATCCAAAACGTGACCAATGTCTCTACCAAGAACATTATATTAAGCATTAGGTCTCCGCTCAATGGTTTGATTGAAAATTATATTAAAAATGGCTTCATTGACAGCCAGTAAGTTATAAGGGACAAAGACAGTGACTTCTCTACTTTATGTCTACATTACACTACCACCGACCCCAGTGGGAGCCCAGTAGGGCGAGAGGGACCACCCACCCCAGTGGGAGCCCAGTAGGGTGAGAGGGACAACCCACCCCAGTGGGAGCCCAGTAGGGCGAGAGGGACCACCGACCCCAGTGGGAGCTCAGTAGGGCGAGAGGGACCACCCACCCCAGTGGGAGCCCAGTAGGGCGAGAGGGACCACCCACCCCAGTGGGAGCCCAGTAGGGCGAGAGGGACCACCCACCCCAGTGGGAGCCCAGTAGGGCGAGAGGGACCACCGACCCCAGTGGGAGCCCAGTAGGGCGAGAGGGACCACCCACCCCAGTGGGAGCCCAGTAGGGCGGAGAGGGACCACCCACCCCAGTGGGAGCTCAGTAGGGCGAGAGGGACCACCCACCCCAGTGGGAGCTCAGTAGGGCGAGAGGGACCACCCACCCCAGTGGGAGCCCAGTAGGGCGAGAGGGACCACCCACCCCAGTGGGAGCCCAGTAGGGCGAGAGGGACCACCCACCCCAGTGGGAGCCCAGTAGGGCGAGAGGGACCACCCACCCCAGTGGGAGCCCAGTAGGGCGAGAGGGACCACCCACCCCGTATACAGTATTTAAGTTCAACTGGGTGGGCGGATCAATTACACAACGCAGCAGCCTAAAACTCAAATAAATAAATAGTTTATTTTAAATTGTACTATAAATTGAAAACAGTTGATAAACAGAAATAGTCTTTACATTAAAAGATCTCGGCCTCCTTAACAAACCTCAATGTGACCAACCTAAAGCAGGAATCTACAATGACAAGACTGTGCTGAAGGGGAGGACGGCTCGTACTAATGGCTGGAATAGAATGGTCTCGAAACCATGGAAACCACGTGTTCCATTCTACACACAGTCCAGCCCAACGCCCATAATAGTGTATAATCCCATCGTAAACAGATTATCCCTCAATGTATGGCTGTTAGGCCCATACAGGGGTGGCACTCCACCCACAGACAGACCACTGAGCAGAGGTGGCGATTGTCCCTAGCGTGGCATCAATAGCTACGTCACCCTGATAGCGCAAGCGTCGCTTACTCGACAGCCATTCTGTACACAAGTCTATAGGGTCTAAGTCCTCATCCTTTAAGATTATAAATCAGACTGACCAATACACACAAAAAAATGGTATTGATAGCTATTTGATAATAGTGAACACACAGTTGGGGAAACTATGCAGCTAGTGGACAATGAATGATAGATTGTTACACCTTGTAAAGCAGGTCAGAGGGTCTGCAGGAGATGTGATGACTAAGAAGAAGGCCGGTACATTCAGCCAGACCAGGCCTTCAGTAGGACCCAAAAATATATTTTAAAAAAGCCTCAACTTCAGTCCTCAAGTCACCAACAACTTATGTTGTTGCCCCAAACAAGCTATAATAATAATTGATGTAGGTATATGCAAGGCGAAGCCAAAATTTTTTTTTTTTTTGGGGGGGCTCCAGGGCTGCAGTTGAGGAACAGGGTCTGAAGAACCAATACAGAGAGAAGCTTCCATCAAACCCCTCACCATCCACACACCACCAGCCGAACACAAGCATGGTCAGACAGACTCCTCCCTCCAAGCACCAAGCACATGGCATGAAGACAGAAGCCCCTTTACCCCTGCTGAAACCAACTTAAAACAAATAAACAGAAAAGTAATGTGTATATATATATATATAGACTCACGCTTCAGATTGGGCAATGCCATCCAGAGTTTCAGATGCTGTCAGATATCTATGGACACAGTACGACATTTAACATTTTAACCAAAAAAAAAATACTTTTTATATGGAAGGAAAGGGCAAGTTAGAGACGAAGTTTATATGAAATTGGACTTCACACACACTCAAAATCTTGATCACTGCGTCAGGACAACAGTGACAATATTTTTTTTTAAATATATTCATTAAAAATAAGTCTTAGGAAAATTTCAGACGTGACAAATGACCAATTGCGCAGAATTACTAGGGCTTCAAATACATCAAATCAAATGTATTTATAAAGCCCTTCGTACATCAGCTGATATCTCAAAGTGCTGTACCGAAACCCAGCCTAAAACCCCAAACAGCAAGCAATGCAGGTGTAGAAGTACGGTGGCTAGGAAAAAAAAAACTCCCTAGAAAGGCCAAAACCTAGGAAGAAACCTAGAGAGGAACCAGGCTATGTGGGTTGGCCAGTCCTCTTCTGGCTGTGCATAACGGGGAGGGGGGGTTGCACTAAACTAGTCTATATTTAGGGATTAGAACTCCCTCAGTAACCCACAAAGAGTATCCAGCATCCAGAATGTGATAAGGCATTCAGTTCACACAAACCAAACGGTGCCTGAAACCAAAACATGGAATTAGTGGGAACCTGCAGATCCTGCTGTCGGTTGTCTGAATAGAAAGGAGAATGTGGCTCAGTTTCTGCTGACGAGAAAGGAAACCGGAAAGCAATACATAACATAACTGCAGTCTTGCTAAAAAAAAAAATAGGCTAAATGAACACTTTACTTTCTTCTACATCTGTAAATACTGATACAAATCAAACATTTATTTATAAAAGCTTTTGTAAAAAGTGCTTCTACAGAAACTCAGCCTAAAAAAAAAAAAAACACCAAACAATGCATATTTAGAAGCACAGTGGCTCAGAGAGAAAAACTCCCTAGGTAAAGGCAGGAACCTAGGAAGAAACCGAGAGAGGAAGCAGGATCTGAGAGGTGGCCAGTCCTCTTCTGGCTGTGCCGGGTGGAGATTATAACAGAACATGGCCATTAAAACCAGATTTTTTTTAAGAACAGTGTTCATAGATGACCAGCAGGGTGAGATAATAATAATCACAGTGGTTGTAGAGGGTGCAACAGGTCAGCGCCTCGGGAGTAAAATGTCAGTTGTCTTTTCAAAATGTGTCTGGTCACAATGCAATCTCACAGGTGCACACACAGCCAACCTAGCTCTCTCTCGATTGGTGTTCCTCTCTCTCTAGCATTCCATTCCTCACCCACACAATCCTGTTAAGAGTAAAACTATGTGTGTGTGTGTGTGTGTGTACTGAAAGAACAGTACAAGATAGCTCACAAATAAGCCACTTACCAAGCCTGTTAATATTGGCCTACAGCCATTCAGATTTTTTTGTTTGTTGCTGTAGCAACAGTGGTGTCGTGAGAAGGTTAGTTTAACTACCTTTTCACATAGATGTAGGATATAAATACTGTACCCCCCCCCTTTCCCTAGCTTTAAGCGCAACTAACTACCACCAAACTAATAACAGAAGTGTAAAAACAAATATTGTTCGTTGGTTCAGACGATGTGACCTTAACACTGAGAAGCCTCGGGCAAGGAAGTTCCCCTCTTTATGAAATATAGTACCAGGGGAAAGGAAGTGATAGACACCTGACAGACGTCAATGTGATGGTGAGTCATTGCTAGCTAGCTAGCGATAAAAATTTTTTAAAAAAAGGATAATTTTGAGATGGGCCGACAGCTTTAGCTCCCGCATGGCTCATTGAGACTCCTTACCGGTGTAGGATCATCCAAACGTTTGACTGCCAACACTGTTCTCCAAGTAGTGTCGGCAGGAGATCTCGTGTTCACACAGCAATGACCTTGAAGCCGTCAGCCTCGTTAAAAATACTCCAAGACAGGAGGAGGCAGTAGCGTCATTTGCTAATACCATATATATATATATATATATATATATTTTGGTAATACCGGTCCATGTGTTGCTTATGGTCGAGATTGTAGCTTATAAAAAAAAAAACACGCCAATGTCGCGAGTTCAATTCCCGGGACCACCCAGATGTAAGTTGCACGAATAAATATTCCACACCGAGTGAGTCCATGCATCTTATGTGACTTGTTAAGCACATTTTTTTTTTTTTACTCCTGAACGTATTTAGGCTTGACATAAAAGTGGTTCAACTGACTCAAAACAATTCCTACCCTATGACATTACCACGACACTGAAAAAATAAAAAAGTTGCAAATTAAACTACATCTTTGTGACGTTAAAAACCCTATATTATTAAATAAAAAGGCCTTTATAAAAACAGATGGTCTCACAGGGAATGGGAGTTTTCGCCACGTAGCAGGCAGAGGAACATGCTCCCTACGGACAAAGACAGGTGTTACAACATAATAAAATGTTGATACAGCAGCCATGTTATTACAGTTCTGAGCAGAGCGGAGGGGGAGCGCAAACACACTAGTTGCAGGCGACAGGTGGCGATTTGAAGCAGTAGAACAGGAGAGACTCACAACTCTGAACCGGTAACTTTCTCATTCCACTCGCCAAGTTTCTCGGTGGTTCTGACATAGCTAGAAGACAGAGACTGGGGTCAGAGATGTACAGCTCAGTGGGTGTGCCCACGGTTAGCCGTCTGTCTGGTCGCCTGATTCATGCTATAGGGTGGATCCAGAACCGTGAACGGGCTCAGATATTTTATATTCACCATTTTCTATTCCAGAACGGTTCCAGAAAGATAACCAGCTGTGCACAGCCCTACAGTAAGAGTCAAGCATTTGTAAGAGGCTTAGGTTGATATGATATCTGAGAAGGGAACGATCCAGTAGCTACAACCACAGATAGAATAATGAGCCAGATGTTTCACCGGATGTATAAAATGTGAAGCTTCCACTACCAAATATGGTGACGATAGGAAGCCCAGTGGCCGGCAGTGGGAGGAGACGGAGTTGGGCCAACATTCTGTCAATTTTCTCATCGATTAAACATTGGACCGCAATACAGTTTCCAGTTCTCAAAACTAAAATCTGGTATGAACACAGTGGACTAAGTGTTGTAGACTTTTCCAAAGTATAAAATGTTGTTGTTGTTTACGAGTGCAAATTGAGTTACTGTACATGTGCACTTCAGAGTAGGCGTTCACTAAAGGAAATATATTTACAAATACATGATACAAGCGCGTCAAAATGATCTCGGTAGCTCATGCTTGGCTCTGCCCACTAGGACTAATTTTCTCCCATTGAAAAACGACAGGTTGTGGTTTTATCGTCGGTCATAAAAATAAATAAAAATCTGTTAAAATGACTCATACTGAAACTTTAAAACATTATAAGATGTTTCACCCTTCTAGTTTGACTTGGTAAAAAAAATAAAAAACTAAGTATTTGAACATTTTTTTTAATGGGATCTTCTACTTACACATTGGAGGTCTGGACATCCTGCCACCCCTTGGTGAGGTTCTGTTTGAGCTCGTTGAGGGGGCTCAGCCCCAGCTTCCTCTTTAGCTCAGCAGAATGCTTCTCTTTGGCCAGGAGCACCTGTCTCAGGGTGTTGATCTCCTCCTCCACCTGACAGCAACACACGGAGAGGTCAGAGGT
>NW_027000127.1:0-9131 GCF_036934945.1 Oncorhynchus masou masou
TGAGAATGCTAATCATTGACTACAGCTCAGCGTTCAACACCATAGTGCCCTCAAAGCTCATCACTAAGCTCAGGTCCCTGGGACTAAACACCTCCCTCTGCAACTGGATCCTAAACTTCCTGACGGGCCAACCACAGGTGGTAAGGGTAGGTAACAACACATCCGCCACACTGATCCTCAACAGGAGTGCTTGCTCAGTTCCCTGCTGTACTCCCTGTTCACTCATGACTGCATGGCCAGGCATGACTCCAACATCATCATTAAGTTTTGCAAATTATTGGGCAGAACATCAGAATAGGGCTGCCTTTGTAAACTCAGCCTTAGATACAACCTTTCCATCAAATATTTTTGCCAAAGGATTAGTTGCAGGTTAATGCGTCATGAGTCTTGTCCTGTAGGCTAACTTTGTTTTCCCCTTAGATATGCCAGCTGCAGTCAAAATTGGCTATATTGTCATAATTTTTTTACTGTTCAGCAAGAACATCAAACTCGCATTATCCATAAAGAACAGTTATACTAATTGGATGCATCGGGATTTTAAATAATAAACTCTCCGGTTACGATAAACCAAGATCGAAGACAATGGATAATGACAGATACATCAGACAGAAGATACAGAAGATAAAGAAGAGGACACATGCAGTTAAACCAGTGAATCCACCTTTTCAAACCGACAGGTTTCTGTTTCTGTTACAGAACGTCTGAAAAGCTCAGAAGAGGAAGCAGGTAAGAGAAAAGAAAGAATTTAAAAAAGAAAGAAAAACCCATGAAAGAGTAATGTCCAAACTTTTGATTGGTACTGTATATATTTGTACGACGCCCAGATCTGATCTGAAACCCCCATTTGTTCAGAGAGCACTGAAGAGCACTCCTTGTTATATCTGTAGTTGGCAAATCCTAAGAACCGCTGCACCTCCTTTACCGTGGTGGGAGTCGGATAATTACGCACGGCAGAAATGCAGTCACTCTCCATCTCCACCCCTGAGGTTGAAATGCGGTACCCTGGGAAGGAGTCGGACTGTTGGAAGAACAGGTATTTCTCAGCCTTAACGTACAGGTCATGCTCCAACAGGCGACCAAGCACCCTGCGCACCAGGGACACTTGCTCGGCGCATGTAGCGGAGTATATCAGAAGGTCATCAATATACTCCACATACACCCTGCTCGTGCAGGCCCCTGAAAATCTCATCTACAAAGGCTTGGAAGACTGATGGCATATTCATTAACCCGTACGGCATGACGACTTACTCATAGTGCCCTGAGAAGGTACTGAAAGCCGTCTTCCACTCGTCACCCTCCCAGGTTGTAAGCGCTCCTGAGATCTAGATTGGTGAAGAAGCGCGCCCCATGCATTGACTCAATCGCTGTGGCTGTGAGCGGTAGCGGGAAACTATACCTCACAGTGATCTAGTTCAGACCTCGATAGTCAATACATGGGCGCAGACCTCCCTCCTTCTTCTTCACAAAAAAGAAACTCGAGGAGACCGGTGAAGTGGAGGTCCGAATGTCACAACTTGCAGACTTGTTTACGTATTGCTGTGCGTTTTGTTGCCAACCTTACTTTGCTACCTGACAGCTTTGCGGGTTTTTACTTTTTAATTATCGTTTATATTTTTGGTTTTTCCTTCACTCAACTTTTCATTCAACTTTTTCACTCCGGACGCTTTATCTGGACATGGTTCGTCAGGACCTCCAACAGCCGAAGCTAAGTAGTAACATTAACATGATGCTTTTGTCACTTCTAGGTTAGACTACTGCAATGCTCTACTTTCCGGCTACCCGGATAAAGCACTAAATAAACTTCAGTTAGTGCTAAATACGGCTGCTAGAATCCTGACTAGAACCAAAAAATTTGATCATATTACTCCAGTGCTAGCCTCGCTACACTGGCTTCCTGTCAAAGCAAGGGCTGATTTCAAGATTTTACTGCTAACCTACAAAGCATTACATGGGCTTGCTCCTACCTATCTCTCTGATTTGGTCCTGCCGTACATACCTACACGTACGCTACGGTCACAAGACACAGGCCTCCTAATTGTCCCTAGAATTTCTAAGCAAACAGATGGAGGCAAGGCTTTCTCCTATAGAGCTCAATTTTTATGGAACGGTCTGCCAACCCATGTCAGAGACGCGAACTCGGTCTCAAACTTTAAGTCTTTACTGAAGACTCATCTCTTCCGTGGGTCATATGATTGAGTGTAGTCTGGCCCAGGAGTGGGAAGGTGAACGGAAAGGCTCTGGAGCAACGAACCACCCTTGCTGTCTCTGCCTGGCCGGTTCCCCTCTTTCCACTGGGATTCTCTGCCTCTAACCCTATTACAGGGGCTGAGTCACTGGCTTACTGGGGCTCTCTCATGCCGTCCCTGGAAGGGGTGCGTCACCTGAGTGGGTTGATTCACTGATGTGGTCATCCTGTCTGGGTTGGCGCCCCCCTTTGGGTTGTGCCATGGCGGAGATCTTTGCGGGCTATACTCAGCTTTGTCTCAGGATGGTAAGTTGGTGGTTGAAGATATCCCTCTAGTGGTGTGGGGGCTGTGCTTTGGCAAAGTGGGTGGGGTTATATCCTTCCTGTTTGGCCCTGTCCGGGGGTGTCCTCGGATGGGGCCACAGTGTCTCCTGACTCCTCCTGTCTCAGCCTCCAGTATTTATGCTGCAGTAGTTTATGTGTCGGGGGGGTGGGATCAGTTTGTTATATCTGGAGTACTTCTCCTGTCCAATTCGGTATCCTGTGTGAATCTAAGTGTGCATTCTCTAATTCTCTCCTTCTCTCTCTCGGAGGACCTGAGCCCTAGGACCATGCCCCAGGACTACCTGACATGATGACTCCTTGCTGTCCCCAGTCCACCTGGCAATGCTGCTGCTCCAGTTTCAACTGTTCTGCCTTATTATTATTCGACCATGCTGGTCATTTATGAACATTTGAATATCTTGGCCATGTTCTGTTATAATCTCCACCCGGCACAGCTGGAAGAGGACTGGCCACCCCACATATGCTCTCTCTAATTCTCTTTCTTTCTCTCTCTCGGAGGACCTGAGCCCTAGGACCATGCCCCAGGACTACCTGACATGATGACTCCTTGCTGTCCCCAGTCCACCTGGCCGTGCTGCTGCTCCAGTTTCAACTGTTCTGCCTTATTATTATTCGACCATGCTGGTCATTTATGAACATTTGAACATCTTTGCCATGTTCTGTTATAATCTCTACCCGGCACAGCCAGAAGAGGACTGGCCACCCCACATAGCCTGGTTCCTCTCTAGGTTTCTTCCTAGGTTTTGGCCTTTCTATGGAGTTTTTCCTAACCACCGTGCTTCTACACCTGCATTGCTTGCTGTTTGGGGTTTTAGGCTGGGTTTCTGTACAGCACTTTGAGATATCAGCTGATGTACGAAGGGCCATATAAATAAATTTGATTTGATTTGATTTGAGTTGCTGCGCAACAGCCTTTTCTAAACATTTTGAGAGGAATGGAAGATTCGATATAGGCCGATAGTTTTTTATATTTTCTGGGTTAAGGTTTGGCTTTTTCAAGAGAGGCTTTATTACTGACACTTTTAGTGAGTTTGGTACACATCTGGTGGATAGAGAGCCGTTTATTATGTTCAACATAGGAGGGCCAAGCACAGGAAGCAGCTCTTTCAGTAGTTTAGTTGGAATTGTGTCCAGTATGCAGCTTGAAGGTTTAGAGGCCATGATTATTTTCATCATTGTGTCAAGAGATATAGTACTAAAACACTTGAGTGTCTCTCTTGATCCTAGGTCCTGGCAGAGTTATGCAGACTCAGGACAACTGAGCTTTGAAGGAATACGCAGATTTAAAGAGGAGTACGTAATTTGCTTTCTAATAAGCATAATTTTTCCCCTCAAAGATGTTCATGAATTTATTACTGCTGAAGTGAATGCCATCCTCACTTGGGGAATGCTGCTTTCTAGTTAGCTTTGCGACAGTATCAAAAATAATTTTCGAATTGTTCTTATTTTCCTCAATTAAGTTGGAAGAATAGGATGATCGAGCAGCAGTAAGGGCTCTTCGATACTGCACGGTACTGTCTTTCCAAGCTAGTCGTAAGACTTCCAGTTTGGTGTGGCGCCATTTCCGTTCCAATTTTCTGGAAGCTTGCTTCAGAGCTCGGGTATTTTCTGTATACCAGAGAGCTAGTTTCTTATGAGAAATGATTTTAGTTTTTAGGGGTGCAACTGCATCTAGGGTATTGCACAAGGTTAAATTGAGTTTCTCAGTTAGGTGGTTAACTGATTTTCGTCCTCTTACGTCCTTGGGGAGACAGAGGGAATCTGGAAGGACATCAAGGAATCTTTGTGTTGTCTGTGAATTTATAGCACGACTTTTGATGCTCCTTGGTTGGGGTCTGAGCAGATTATTTGTTGCAATTGCAAACGTAATAAAATGGTGGTCCGATAGTCCTGGATTATGAGGAAAAACATTAAGATCCACAACATTTATTCCATGGGACAAAACTAGGTCCAGCGTATGACTGTGACAGTGAGTGGGTCCAGAGACATGTTGGACAAAACCCACTGAGTCGATGATGGCTCCGAAAGCCTTTTGGAGTGGGTCTGTGGACTTTTCCATGTGAATATTAAAGTCACCAAAGATTAGAATATTATCTGCTATGACTACAAGGTCCGATAGGAATTCAGGGAACTCAGTGAGGAACGCTGTATATGGCCCAGGAGGCCTGTAAACATTTGCTATAAAAAGTGATTGAGTAGGCTGCATAGATTTCATGACTAGAATCTCAAAAGACGAAAACATCATTTTTTTGTAAATTGAAATTTGCTATCGTAAATGTTAGCAACACCTCCGCCTTTGCGGGATGCACGGGGGATATGGTCACTAGTGTAGCCAGGAGGTGAGGCCTCATTTAACACAGTAAATTCATCAGGCTTAAGCCATGTTTCAGTCAGGCCAATCACATCAAGATTATGATCAGTGATTATTTCATTGACTATAATTGCCTTTGAAGTAAGTGATCTAACATTAAGTAGCCCTATTTTGAGATGTGAGGTATCATGATATCTTTCAATAATTACAGGAATGGAGGTGGTCTTTATCCTAGTGAGATTGCTAAGGCGAACACCGCCATGTTTAGTTTTGCCCAACCTAGGTCGAGGCACAGACACGGTCTCAATGGTGATAGCTGAGCTGACTACACTGACTGTGCTAGTGGCAGACTCCACTATGCTGGCAGGCTGGCTAACAGCCTGCTGCGTGGGCTGCACCCTATTTCATTGTGGAGCTAGAGGAGTTAGAGCCCTGTCTATGTTGGTAGATAAGATGAGAGCACCCCTCCAGCTTGGATGGAGTCCGTCACTCCTCAGCAGGTCAGGCTTGGTCCTGTTTGTGGGTGAGTCCCAGAAAGAGGGCCAATTATCTACAAATTCTAACTTTTGGGAGGGGCAGAAAACAGTTTTCAACCAGCGATTGAGTTGTGAGACACTGCTGTAGAGCTCATCACTCCCCCTAACTGGGAGGGGGCCAGAGACAATTACTCGATGCCGACACAGCTTTCTTGCTGATTTACACGCAGAAGCTATGTTGCGCTTGGTGATCTCTGACTGTTTCATCCTAACATCGTTGGTGCCGACGTGGATAACAATATCTCTATACTCTCTACACTCGCCAGTTTTAGCTTTAGCCAGCACCATCTTCAGATTAGCCTTAACGTCGGTAGCCCTGCCCCCTGGTAAACAGTGTATGTTCGCTGGATAATTCGTTTTAAGTCTAATACTGCGGGTAATGGAGTCGCCAATGACTAGAGTTTTCAATTTGTCAGAGCTAATGGTGGGAAGCTTCGGCGTCTCAGACCCCGTAATGGGAGGAGTAGAGACCAGAGAAGGCTCGACCTCTGACTCCGACTCGCTGCTTAATGGGGAAAACCGGTTGAAAGTTTCTGTCGGCTGAATGAGCGACACCGGTTGAGCGTTCCTACAGCATTTCCTTCCAGAAACCGTGAGAAAGTTGTCCGGCTGCGGGGACTGTGCCAGGGGATTTATACTACTATCTGTACTTACTGGTGGCACAGACGCTGTTTCATCCTTTCCTACACTGAAATTACCCTTGCCTAACGATTGCGTCTGAAGCTGGGCTTGTAGCACAGCTATCCTCGCCATAAGGTGAGTACAGCGACTGCAGTTAGAAGGCATCATGTTAATGTTACTACTTAGCTTCGGCTGTTGGAGGTTCTGACGAATCGGGTCCAGATAAAGCGTCCGGAGTGAAAAAGTTGGGGGGGGGGGAAAACAAATATATATATAACAGTAATTAAAAAGTAAAAACCGTAAAGTTGTCAGGTAGCAAAATAAGTTGGCAACAAAACGCACAGCACAGCAACTCCACTCAACTCACTGCCTTCCTGAAGACAAACAATGTATACTAAATGCTTCAGTCTGGTTTTAGACCCCATCATAGCACTGAGACTACACTTGTGAAGGTGGTAAATAACCTTTTAATCGCATCAGACCGAGGCTCTGCATCTGTCCTCGTGCTCCTAGACCTTAGTGCTGCTTTTGATACCATCGATCACCACATTCTTTTGGAGAGATTAGAAACCCAAATTGGTCTACACGGACATGTTCTGGCATGGTTTAGATCTTATCTGTCGGAAAGATATCAGTTTGTCTCTGTGAATGGTTTGTCCTCTGACAAATCAACTGTACATTTCGGTGTTCCTCAAGGTTCCTTTTTAGGACCACTATTGTTTTCACTATATATTTTACCTCTTGGGGATGTCATTCGAAAACATAATGTTAACTTTCACTGCTATGCGGATGACACACAGCCCTCGCTAGAAGCCTGTGTTTCAGACATAAGGAAGTGGATGGCTGCAAACTTTCTACTTTTAAACTCGGACAAAACAGAGATGCTTGTTCTAGGTCCCAAGAAACAAAGAGATCTTCTGTTGAATCTGACAATTAATCTTAATGGTTGTACAGTCGTCTCAAATAAAACTGTGAAGGACCTCGGCGTTACTCTGGACCCTGATCTCTCTTTTGACGAACATATCAAGACTGTTTCAAGGACAGCTTTTTTTTCATCTACGTAACATTGCAAAAATCAGAAACTTTCTGTCCAAAAATGATGCAGAAAAATTAATCCATGCTTTTGTTACTTTTAGGTTAGACTACTACAATGCTCTACTTTCCGGCTACCCGGATAAAGCACTAAATAAACGTCAGTTAGTGCTAAATACGGCTGCTAGAATCCTGACTACAACCCCAAAATTTTATCATATTACTCCAGTGCTAGCCTCCCTACACTGGCTTCCTGTCAAGGCAAGGGTTGATTTCCAGGTTTTACTGCTAACTTACAAAGCATTACATGGGCTTGCTCCTACCTATCTCTCTTATTTGGTCCTGCCGTACATACCTACACGTACGCTACGGTCACAACACGCAGGCCTCCTAATTGTCCCTAGAATTTCTAAGCAAACAGCTGGAGGCAGGGCTTTCACCTATAGAGCTCCATTTTTATGGAATGGTCTACCTATCCATGTGAGAGATGCAAACTCGGTCTCAACCTTTAAGTCTTTACTGAAGACTCATCTCTTCAGCGGGTCATATGATTGAGTGTAGTCTGGCCCAGGAGTGTGAAGGTGAACGGAAAGGCTCTGGAGCAACGAACCGCCCTTGCTGTCTCTGCCTGTCTGGTTCCCCTCTTTCCACTGGGATTCTCTGCCTCTAACCCTATTACAGGGGCTGAGTAACTGGCTTACTGGTGCTCTTTCATGCCGTCCCGAGGAGGGGACTTGAGTGGGTTGAGTCACTGATGTGATCTTCCTGTCTGGGTTGGCGCCCCCCCCCCGCCGGGTTGTGCAGTGGCGGAGATCTTTGTGGGCTATCCTCGGCCTTGTCTCAGGATGGTAAGTTGGTGGTTGAAGATATCCCTCTAGTGGTGTGGGGGCTGTGCCTTGGCAAAGTGGGTGGGGTTATATCCTTCCTGTTTGGCCCGAATGGGGCCACAGTGTCTCCTTGCTGTCCCCAGTCCGCCTGGCCGTGCTGCTGCTCCAGTTTAAACTGTTCTGCCTGTGATTATTATTATTTGACCATGCTGGTCATTTATGAACATTTGAACATCTTGGCCATGTTCTGTTATAATCTTCACCCGGCACAGCCAGAAGAGGACTGGCCACCCCTCATGGCCTGGTTCCTCTCTAGGTTTCTTCCTAGGTTTTGGCCTTTCTAGGGAGTTTTTCCTAGCCAACGTGCTTCTACACCTGCATTGCTTGCTGTTTGGAGTTTTAGGCTAGGTTTCTGTACAGCACTTTGAGATATCAGTTGATGTACAAAGGGCTATAAAAATACATTTGATTTGATTTGATGTACCCCTGATGCAGGGATTCGGAAACATATTTTTCCATAGCCGCCGTCTCCGCCTGTGAGAGGGGCTACACGTTACTCCTGGGAAGTGCAGCTTCTACCAGGATATCTATGGCACAATTGCCCCGTCGGGGTGGTAATTGAGTCGCCTTCTTTTTGGAGAAGGCAAGAGCCAAATCGGCATATTCAGGGGGAATGCGCACGGTGGAGACCTGATCTGGACTTTCCAACGTAGTAGCACAAACGGGAACCCCTAAACATCTCCCCCAGCACTCGCACGACCACCCCGTGAGAGCCCTCTGTGGCCAAGAAACAGTGGGTGTCATGACAAGCTAACCAGGGTAGGCCCAGCACCACGGGAAACGCAGGAAAGTCAATAAGGAAGAGACTAATTCTCTCCTTGTGACCTCCCTGCGACACGATGCCCAGAGGAGCGGTGGCCTCCCTAATCAACCCTGACCCTAATGGTAAACTATCTAAGGTGTGAAAGGGGAGAGGCACAACCACGGGAACAATGTGGATCCCTAAACTATGGTTGAACGATCTGTCTATAAAATTCCCTGAATCGACGAGCGCCTTATGCTGGAAATACAGGGAAAACATATGTGCAACAGAGGGCTCTGGGTGAGAATGGTGCCGACTCACCTGGGTTGACGCCAGAGCTCACTGCCTGCTGCCTCGATACCCAGAAGAACCAACCCGGCACCGACCTGCAGTGTGACCTCTGCGGCCACAGGTGGTGCCCTAGCTGGAACCCCCTCCGGTCTCCCTGCGCACCGCTCTTCCCAGCTCCTAG
>NW_027000128.1:0-9129 GCF_036934945.1 Oncorhynchus masou masou
CCAACGTCGGTAACATTCGTGACACATATACCACAAACCCCTGAGGTGCCTTATTGCTATTATAAATTGGCTAGCCAGAACAATAAGAATAAATGTTTTGTCATACCCGTGGTATATGGTCTGATATAGCACGGCTTTCAACCAGTCATCATTCAGGCCTCAAACCACCCAGTTTATAATGTTCAATACCCCCTGTGTCACAACAATTGTTGTATACTTGCCAATCATTCCTATAGTGTGTGGCTATGCTTGTCACAAAAGACAAACATTCACCATCAAACAAAATATAATTGGTCATTATTGCTTCTCCATACATGTTAGAATACACAGATAAATTATGATGAATACGTTCCAATCAAACTCAACACCTTCTTATGGAGAGGTTTCACAACCTTCTTATTCCAGTGTTTTAATAAGATATTATACCTTTAAGCATAGCTCCTCACTGAGCAACTGAATTATGTCTTAACAATCAGCACGTCTGTAAACACTTGTTCATGCGGAAATCATTGTTGCTTGCAGGGCCTGTGGTGTGATGTTACCAGGAACTACCTGAGAGGTGTTAAAACACATCTTGGCTATGTACACTGCCTAGAATGTGTCCCAAATTGGACCATATCCCCTATTAATTGCAATACTTTGGGCACTGATAAAAAAAAGTAGTGCACTATAATAGGGTATAGGGTACCATTTGGAATAAACACTTGGTGTTCTCCTGATGTTCTGCTTCCACTGTGGCCTGCCGATTAACTGTCTATCCCCCTGGATCTCATTATCACAGCTAATGTCAGTCAGCGTTTTTTTGTTGTTGCCTTTTTCCATGTCTAACCTCGCCTATCCATGTCTAACCCTACACACTATCATACACTAATATATCTTTAAGATCGCACAGCCTCCACAAGAAAGTAGAGTTGATTTGTATAGCTTGACGACTGAAGAGCACATGGACAACCTTAATCTTACAGCAATTAAGCTAAAATAGAACTGCTAGTAGAGAGAGAAAGAACAAAAGGAAGAGATGAGAATTGAATAAGTGGGTTTATGCAGATAGGGGTGCCATGCAGCATGTCCACCATGCAACACAGAGGCATGACATGCATGTATTCATGACATTAGGCCCTGACTCACTCGCTCTCGACTCGGTGGAGGATTTCATCATTGGCAGGGGTCCATGGCCCACTCTGGGAAAATATTTATCATCAGAAGTCTCTACATTCATTTGGTCTCACCGTTGAGCATAAAAGCCAGCCAATTACAGGGGTGTCACTGGCACTAGACAGGACTACAGTATGGGGACCCCTAACTGCATCCCTCAAGCAGAAAAACACAATTCAAAAGGAATATAAAATGTGGGCCATTTGAGATGATAACATTCAAATGGTAGCCGAGGAGCAGATGAAATGGTTGCAATTTTCTTTGCTCCTGTACTGTCTCCACTGCTTACCATAAACATTATATTTTATGGAACTGACTGGAACTGTAGATGCACTCTCCTGGACGTCACGCTACAGAAGCATCTCTCTTTCGCTCTCTTTCTGTCAATCCATATGCCTATCGTGTCTCTCTTCTGCTCAGTCAGTCTACCAGTCAGTCACCCAGCCTGTCTGTCTGTCTGTCTGTCTGTCTGCCTGCCTGTCTGTCTATCTGTATGTCCCTCCGTCCGTGTCTACTGTGTATAACCCCTATGGGTTTTAAAGCAAACATGACTGAAGTGGGCCTAGCTTTGACCAGGGGCCACTCAACCATGGGGGCTCTCCTCTTAATCACTCCACACAGACAAGTTACAATAGAGAAAGGTACAGCAACAAGTGGCGAGTGGTGCAGTGGTCTAAGGCACTGCATCTCAGTCCTAGAAGCGTCACATCTGGCCGTGATTGGGAGTCCCATAGTGTGGCGCACAATTGGCCCAGCATCGTCCGGGTTAGGGGAGAGATTGGCCGTCATTGTTAAATAAGAATTTGTTCTTTAACTGACTTGCCCAGTTAAATAAACAACACTAAAGCCCTTTCCTCCCTCTCTACTCTCCAGGTCAGACCTATAGAGAGACAAACAATATACTGTATATCTGGTTGAGTCTGAGTCCCCCCTTCGAAGCTCAGCGTGGGGAAAAAATGAAAGTGTGGAACCCAGAGCAGAGCTGGGGATTGAGGAGAGTGATCAGCCATGAAGGGGCATGGGGGGCTGTGAAAGGGTGGTACGGCCAACGGCTCCAATAGACCACATGTCTTGGTGTGCGCTCAAAATGGGCCCCATGGGCTCTGGTAGAGCTGTGATGATTATGCAATTTTGGGTAGCGATTAATTGTCTTGCAAATGACCACAGTTATTGTCATGATTGTCATTTTTGCTGATCAATGATTTGAGCCTGTAATGTATCATAATACATATTTTTTTAATTAGCTGCAAACCAGTTGTAGCTCAATCTTGGGTGCAATGATCACGTTCCCGTACTGACTGACTGTGTGGAGGCTCATTGATTTAACTTTATGCTAGCCTACATGATACACTAGTAAAGCAATAAAATATACAGCTGTCGGCTATATTAGCCACGACTTACAGTTCTTTGTGCAGCTTCAAATGTCGTTGGAAATTGGAAATTGGAATTTGGAAATTGTCGCGCCTCCGTCTGTCATTTTCTTCCCGCATGTTTGCAAGTTGCAATCTGTTTTTTGCTGATACAGCATTGTCTTTATATCCGAAAATAACTGTTTGGGGTATCATCTTTCCAAGGACTCCATCTGAATTCACCCGCTGACGTTCCTCTGCACTGCCACGCACAACTTTTCTCGGCTGGCACACCCATTGGCTGCTGTCCGATTCAAACTGTAATCCATTAAATGAAGAGTTGATGCTCTGCACACTTTTTAATAATAGCATAATTTTTTATATTTGGGCTTAGGGAGGGTATCAAGTCAGGTCGAGTCATAAGGCTCAAGTCCAAGTCAAGTCACGAGTCATTGGTGTTAATCAGTAGGTTGCTAAAATATTACTTTAAGAACAAATTCTAATTTACAATGACGGCCTACCAAATGGCAAAAGTCCTCCTTCGGGGACGGGGGCTGAGATAAAAACAAAAATGTAGGACAAAACACACATGACAAAAGAGACACCACAACTCTACATAAAGAAAGACCTAAGACAACAACATGGCACGGCAGCAACACAGCAACAACACATGCCTACCTCCCCGCCCGCCTGCCTGCCTGCCTCCTTCCCTCTCCTCCCTGTCTGCCTCACTCTCTCTTTGCCTGTCTCCTCCCCTGCCTCCCTGCCTGCCTGCAGGGCAGAGAACATCAAGGTATGCTCATCTCACTATTGTCCATCCTGGTTGGATATGGAGACAAAAGCATGGCAGGAAAGTCTCAATAAAACAATGGAGAAATGATGCTCAAATGGAAGATTCAGGACTTGTTTAGACCTAATTCTTGTGGTAATACTTTACTTGGCACCCAGAGTCATAACACATTATGACACATTCATAGCCATGTCACAATGTCATAACAGCTCATATAATGTGTCATAACCTGTCATAATATGGTCATAACACTGGCATGACACATATGTAGACCTGTTGTGACAAATATTGCATTATTTTATGGCTGGTTATGATACCTACACACCTTTCAACGATAAAATAATTTTATGAGCAGTATGGACAGGCATGGTCGGGAGAAAAGGCTTGATTTCCTAAAGTTCTAAGTGGTCAAAACCATTCGTTTTTGAGACGTGTGTCACCAAAGCTGTTTTGTATTCATTAATTATGTCCCAGCTTATCAGAGGTGTGGACTCGAGTCACATGACTTGGACTCGAGTAAGACTCGAGTCACAAATATGGTGACTTGGACTCGACTTTGACTTTTTGGGCTAGGCGTCCCGCTCGTGGGACTTTGTTGAAACAAGTCAAGCTTGACTTTGTTAAAACAAGTGAAAATATGTTTCTATACAATCCTCAGATACCCTAAAATGTAATTAAACTATAATATTTAATACGGAATGAAGTATGTTCGATAGGAAAATGATATTAGCAAGTGTGTCCTCTTCTGTTATGAACTTGAGTGAAGACCCAAAAGCGGTTTTAACAGAAAACAGAGTTCTTTAATGAAAATACAGGAATGGCATAAATCCTCTTCCAACGATGTCAGCGGAACAAAAGAACGTTAGTATAGTGCAGGATGCTCCAGCCAGGCAGACTCCGACAGGACAGGACAAGGTGGAAGCAAACGAGACGACAGCTTGCTTCTGGCATCAAAAAACACAAATAAGAATCAGACACTGAAAGTAGCAGGAACAGAGAAAGAAATAGAGACCCTAATCAGAGGGGGAAGAGAGAACAGGTGGGGAAAGAGAGAATGAGCTAGTTAGGGGAAATGTAGAACAGCTGAGGGATGAGAGACAGAGAAGGTAACCTAAAAAGACCAGCAGAGAGAGAGAATGAAGAGAAAGGACAGGAACAGACATAACAAGACATGACAGTACCCCCCACTCACCGAGCGCCTCCTGGCGCACTCGAGGAGGAAACCTGGCGGCAACGGAGGAAATCATCGATCAGCGAACGGTCCAGCACGTCCCGAGAGGGAACCCAACCTCTCCTCAGGACCGTACCCCTCCCAATCCACTAGGTACTGATGACCACGGCCCCGAGGGCGCATGTCCAAAATCTTACGAACCCTGTAGATGGGTGCGCCCTCGACAAGGATGGGGGGAGGGACGAGCGGGGGCGCGAAGAACGGGCTTAACACAGGAGACATGGAAGACCGGGTGAACGCGACGAAGATAGCGCGGAGAAGAAGTCGCACTGCGACAGGATTAATGACCTGGGAAATACGGAACGGACCAATGAACCGCGGGGCCAACTTTGCGAGAAGCTGTCTTAAGGGGAAGGTTCTGAGTGGAGAGCCATACTCTCTGACCGCAACAATATCTAGGACTCTTGGTCCTACGCTTATTAGCGGCCCTCACAGTCTGCGCCCATTACGGCAAAGTGCCGACCTGACCCCTTCCAGGTGCGCGCAACGCTGGACAAAAGCCTGAGCGGAGGGGACGCCGGACTCGGCGAGCTGAGATGAGAACAGCGGAGGCTGGTACCCGAGGCTACACTGAAAAGGGATAGACCGGTAGCAGACGAGGGAAGCGAGTTGTGGGCGTACTCTGCCCAGGGGAGCTGTTCTGACCAAGACGCAGGGTTACGAAAAGAAAGACTGCGTAAAATGCGACCAACAGTCTGATTGGCCTGCTCGGCTTGACCGTTAGACTGGGGATGAAAGCCGGACGAGAGACTGACGGAAGCCCCAATCAAACGGCAAAACTCCTCCAAAATTGAGACGTGAACTGCGGGCCTCTGTCGGAAACGACGTCAGACGGAAGGCCATGAATTCGGAAAAACATTCTCGATAATGATCTGAGCCGTCTCCTTAGCAGAAGGAGCTTATCGAGAGGATTGAAATGAGCCGCCTTAGAGAATCTATCGACAACCGTAAGAATAACTGTCCTCCCCGCTGATGAAGGCAGTCCGGTGACAAAATCTAAAGCGATGTGAGACCACGGTCGAGAGGGAATGGGAAGCGGTCTGAGACGGCCGGCAGGAGGAGAGTTCCCAGATTTAGTCTGCGAGACCGAACAAGCGTACAAATCGACGCGCGTCACGTCCCCGAGTGGGCCACCAGAAACGCTGGCGAATGGAAGCGAGCGTACTCCCGAACGCCGGGGTGGCCGGCACTTGGCAGAGTGGGCCCACTGAAGAACGGCCG
Source organism: Oncorhynchus masou masou (assembly GCF_036934945.1). NCBI lineage: Eukaryota > Metazoa > Chordata > Actinopteri > Salmoniformes > Salmonidae > Oncorhynchus > Oncorhynchus masou. The sequence continues at coordinate 5,747 of NW_027000128.1, forward strand.
ACGAGTAGGAACGGGAACGAACAGAAGGTTCCTAGGACAAGCTCGCGGCGACGGAGTGTGAGCGAGTGCTTGCTTTACCTGCCTCTCAATTCCCCAGACAGTCAACCCGACAACACGCCCTCAGGGAGAATCCCATCGGGGTCGGTGGAGACCTCAGAAGAACTGAAGAGACGAGATAAAGCATCAGGTTTGGTGTTTTTTGAGCCCGGACGATAAGAAATAACAAACTCGAAACGAGCGAAAAACAGAGCCCAACGAGCCTGACGCGCATTAAGTCGTTTGGCTGAACGGATGTACTCAAGGTTCCTATGGTCAGTCCAAACGACAAAAGGAACGGTCGCCCTCCAACCACTGTCGCCATTCGCCTAGGGCTAAGCGGATGGCGAGCAGTTCGGCGATTACCAACATCATAGTTACGTCTGACGGCGATAAGCGATGAGAGAAAACGCGCAAGGATGGACCTTGCCGTCAGAGAGAGAGAGCGCTGAGAAAGAATGGCTCCTACGCCCACCTCTGACGCGTCAACCTCAACAACAAACTGTCTAGAGATGTCAGGTGTAACAAGAATAGGTGCGGATGTAAAACGATTCTTAAGAAGATCAAAAGCTCCCTGGGCGGAAACGGACCACTTAAAGCACGTCTTAACAGAAGTAAGGGCTGTGAGAGGAGCTGCCACCTGACCGAAATTACGGATGAAACGACGGTAGAAATTAGCGAAGCCCAGAAAGCGCTGCAGCTCGACGCGTGACTTAGGAACGGGCCAATCAATGACAGCCTGGACCTTAGCGGGATCCATCTTAATGCCCTCAGCGGAAATAACGGAACCGAGAAAAGGGACAGAGGCGGCATGAAAAGTGCACTTCAGCCTTCACATAAAGACAGTTCTCCAAAAGGCGCTGGAGGACGTTGCCGCACGTGCTGAACATGAATCGAGAGAGACGGTGAAAAAATCAGGATATCGTCCATGTAAACGAAAACAAAAATGTTCAGCATGTCTTCAGGACGTCGTTAACTAGTGCCTGAAAGACAGCTGGAGCGTTAACGAGGCCGAAAAGGAAGAACCCGTATTCAAAGTGCCCTAACGGAGTGTTAAACGTCAGCCTCCACTCGGCCCCTCCCTGATGCGCACGAGATGGTAGGCGTTACGAAGGTCCAATTTGGTGAAAAACCTGGCTCCCTGCAGGATCTCGAAGGCTGAAGACATAAGAGGAAGTGGATAACGATTCTTAACAGTTATGTCATTCAGCCTCGATAATCCACGCATGGGCGCAGGGACCCGTCCTTCTGAACAAAAAACCCCCAGCTCCGGCGGGGAGGAGGAGGAGACTATGGTACCGGCGTCGAGCGAAACCGACAAATAATCCTCGAGAGCCTTACGTTCGGGAGCCGACAGAGAGTATAATCTACCCCGGGGGGAGTAGTTCCCGGAAGGAGATCAATACTACAGTCATACGACCGGTGTGGAGGGAGAGAAGTGGCCTTGGAACGACTGAACACCGTGCGCAGATCGTGATACTCCTCCGGCACCCCTGTCAAATCGCCAGGCTCCTCCTGTGAAGAAGAGACAGAGGAAACAGGAGGGATAGCAGACATTAAACAGGTTACATGACAAGAAACATTCCAGGATAGGATAGTATTACTAGACCAATTAATAGAAGGGTTATGGCGTACTAGCCAGGGATGACCCAAAACAACAGGGTGTAAAAGGTGAACGAAAAATTAAAAAAGAAATGGTTTCGCTATGATTACCAGAGACAGTGAGGGTTAAAGGCAGCGTCTCACGCTGAATCTTGGGGAGAGAACTACCATCTAAAGCGAACAAGGCCCTGGGCTCCCTAACTGTCTGAGAGGAATGTCATGTTCCCGAGCCCAGGTCTCGTCCATAAACAGCCCTCCGCCAGAGTTCATCAAGGCACTGCAGGAAGCAGATGAACCGGGCCAGCGGAGATGGACCGGAAAGGTGTGCGTGATCCAGAAGGAGAGGCCTGAGTAGTTGCGCCACCAGTGCAGCCTCCTTACTGATGAGCTCTGCCTTTTACTGGACATGAGGTGACAAATGACCAGCGGAGCCGCAGTAGAGACAGAGGCGATTGGTGACTTCCATCCCTCTCCTGGCCGAGATGCTATCACCCCCAGCTGCATAGGCTCAGCATCCGAGCCGGCGGAGGAGGGTGGCAGTGAAGCGGCAGGTGGCAGTGATGTGGAGAGGGAGCAACGGAGAACGCGAGCTCCTTTCACGAGCTCGGCGACGAAGATCAAACCGTCGCTTTCATGCGAATAGCGAGAGCTATTAAGGAGTCCAGACTGGAAGGAACCTCCCGGGAGAGGATCTCATCCTCTAACCTCGACGTGGAGACCTCTCCAGAAACGAGCGAGCAAAGCCGGCTCGCTCCAGTCACTAGAGGCAGCGAGAGTGCGAAACTCAATAGAATAATCCGTTATGGATCTATTCCCCTGACATAGGGAAGACAGGGCCCTGGAAGCCTCGCCAAAAACAGAACGGTCAAAAACCCGTATCATCTCCTCCTTAAAGTCCTGATACTGGTTAATACACTCAGCCCTCGCTCCCAGACTGCCGTGCCCCACTCACGCGCCCGTCCGGTAAGGAGAGAAATGACGTAGGCGATGCGGGCTGCGCTCCTGGAGTAAGTGTTGGGCTGGAGAGAGAACACCACATCACACTGAGTGAGGAATGAGCTGCACTCAGTGGGCTCCCCAGAGTAACACGGTGGGTTGCTGATCCTGGGCCCGGCGACTGGAAACCCTGGAAGTGGGCGGATCGAGGTGGGAGCTGGTGAACCCGTCTCAGAGGTCGGAGACTGGACGTCAGGGTCTCAACGGCATGTTGAGCAGCAGACAATTCCTCCTCGTGTCTGCCTAGCATCGCTCCCTGGATCTCGACGGCGGAGTGAAAAGGGTCCGGAGCCGCTGGGTCCATTCTTGGTCTGATTCTTCTGTTATGAACTTGAGTGAAGACCCAAAAGCGGTTTTAACAGAAAACAGAGTTCTTTAATGAAAATACAGGAATGGCATAAATCCTCTTCCAACGATGTCAGCGGAACAAAAGAACGTTAGTATAGTGCAGGATGCTCCAGCCAGGCAGACTCCGACAGGACAGGACAAGGTGGAAGCAAACGAGACGACAGCTTGCTTCTGGCATCAAAAAACACAAATAAGAATCAGACACTGAAAGTAGCAGGAACAGAGAAAGAAATAGAGACCTAATCAGAGGGGAAGAGAGAACAGGTGGGGAAAGAGAGAATGAGCTAGTTAGGGAAATGTAGAACAGCTGAGGGATGAGAGACAGAGAAGGTAACCTAAAAAGACCAGCAGAGAGAGAGAATGAAGAGAAAGGACAGGAACAGACATAACAAGACATGACA
>NW_027000129.1:0-9127 GCF_036934945.1 Oncorhynchus masou masou
ATAGTGCATCTAAGTCATTAAGGGGGGGGGGGGGTGAGAAGGATTACTTATCCTATCCTAGGTATTCCTTGAAGAGGTGGGGTTTCAGGTGTCTCCGGAAGGTGGTGATTGACTCCGCTGTCCTGGCGTCGTGAGGAGTTTGTTCCACCATTGGGGGCCAGAGCAGCGAACAGTTTTGACTGGGCTGAGCGGGAACTGTACTTCCTCAATGGTAGGGAGGCGAGCAGGCCAGAGGTGGATGAACGCAGTGCCCTTGCTTGGGTGTAGGGCCTGATCAGAGCCTGGAGGTACTGCGGTGCCGTTCCCCTCACAGCTCCGTAGGCAAGCACCATGGTCTTGTAGCGGATGCGAGCTTCAACTGGAAGCCAGTGGAGAGAGCGGAGGAGCGGGGTGACGTGAAGAACTTGGGAAGGTTGAACACCAGACGGGCTGCGGCGTTCTGGATGAGTTGTAGGGGTTTAATGGCACAGGCAGGAGCCCAGCCAACAGCGAGTTGCAGTAATCCAGACGGGAGATGACAAGTGCCTGGATTAGGACCTGCGCCGCTTCCTGTGTGAGGCAGGGTCGTACTCTGCGGATGTTGTAGAGCATGAACCTACAGGAACGGGCCACCGCCATGATGTTGGTTGAGAACGACAGGGTGTTGTCCAGGATCACGCCAAGGTTCTTAGCGCTCTGGGAGGAGGACACAATGGAGTTGTCAACCGTGATGGCGAGATCATGGAACGGGCAGTCCTTCCCCGGGAGGAAGAGCAGCTCCGTCTTGCCGAGGTTCAGCTTGAGGTGGTGATCCGTCATCCACACTGATATGTCTGCCAGACATGCAGAGATGCGATTCGCCACCTGGTCATCAGAAGGGGAAAGGAGAAGATTAATTGTGTGTCGTCTGCATAGCAATGATAGGAGAGACCATGTGAGGTTATGACAGAGCCAAGTGACTTGGTGTATAGCGAGAATAGGAGAGGGCCTAGAACAGAGCCCTGGGGGACACCAGTGGTGAGAGCGCGTGGCGAGGAGACAGATTCTCGCCACGCCACCTGGTAGGAGCGACCTGTCAGGTAGGACGCAATCAAGCGTGGGCCGCGCCGGAGATGCCCAACTCGGAGAGGGTGGAGAGGAGGATCTGATGGTTCACAGTATCGAAGGCAGCCGATAGGTCTAGAAGGATGAGAGCAGAGGAGAGAGAGTTAGCTTTAGCAGTGCGGGCGCCTCCGTGATGCAGAGAAGAGCAGTCTCAGTTGAATGACTAGTCTTGAAACCTGACTGATTTGGATCAAGAAGGTCATTCTGAGAGATAGAGGAGAGCTGGCCAAGGACGGCACGTTCAAGAGTTTTGGAGAGAAAAGAAAGAAGGGATACTGGTCTGTAGTTGTTGACATCGGAGGGATCGAGTGTAGGTTTCTTCAGAAGGGGTGCAACTCTCGCTCTCTTGAAGACGGAAGGGACGTAGCCAGCGGTCAGGGATGAGTTGATGAGCGAGGTGAGGTAAGGGAGAAGGTCCCCGGAAATGGTCTGGAGGAGAGAGGAGGGGATAGGGTCGAGCGGGCAGGTTGTTGGGCGGCCGGCCGTCACAAGAAGCGAGATTTCATCTGGAGAGAGAGGGAGAAAGAGGTCAGAGCACAGGGTAGGGCAGTGTGAGCAGAACCAGCGGTGTCGTTTGACTTAGCAAACGAGGATCGGATGTCGTCGACCTTCTTTTCAAAATGGTTGACGAAGTCATCTGCAGAGAGGGAGGAGGGGGGGGGGGAGGAGGATTCAGAAGGGAGGAGAAGGTGGCAAAGAGCTTCCTAGGGTTAGAGGCAGATGCTTGGAATTTAGAGTGGTAGAAAGTGGCTTTAGCAGCAGAGACAGAGGAGGAAAATGTAGAGAGGAGGGAGTGAAAGGATGCCAGGTCCGCAGGAGGCGAGTTTTCCTCCATTTCCGCTCGGCTGCCCGGAGCTCTGTTCTGTGAGCTCGCAATGAGTCATCGAGCCACGGAGGCGGGAGGGGAGGACCGAGCCGGCCTGGAGGATAGGGGACATAGAGAGTCAAAGGATGCAGAAAGGGAAGAGGAGGGTTGAGGAGGCAGAGTCAGGAGAAAGGTTGGAGAAGGTATGAGCAGAGGGAAGAGATGAAAGGATGGAAGAGGAAAGAGTAGCGGGGGAGAGAGAGCGAAGGTTGGGACGGCGCGATACCATCCGAGTAGGGGCAGTGTGGGAAGTGTTGGATGAGAGCGAGAGGGAAAAGGATACAAGGTAGTGGTCGGAGACTTGGAGGGGAGTTGCAGTGAGGTTAGTGGAAGAACAGCATCTAGTAAAGATGAGGTCGGCGTATTGCCTGCCTTGTGAGTAGGGGGGAAGGTGAGAGGGTGAGGTCAAAGAGGAGAGGAGTGGAAAGAAGGAGGCAGAGAGGAATGAGTCAAAGGTAGACGTGGGGAGGTTAAAGTCGCCCAGGACTGTGAGAGGTGAGCCGTCCTCAGGAAAGGAGCTTATCAAGGCATCAAGCTCATTGATGAACTCTCCGAGGAACCTGGAGGGCGATAAATGATAAGAATGTTAAGCTTGAAAGGGCTGGTAACTGTGACAGCATGGAATTCAAGGAGGCGATAGATAGATGGGTAGGGGAGAGAGAATGACCACTTGGGAGAGATGAGGATCCCGGTGCCACCACCCGCTGACCAGAAGCTCTCGGGGTGTGCGAGAACACGTGGGCGGACGAAGAGAGAGCAGTAGGAGTAAGCAGTGTTATCTGTGGTGATCCATGTTTCCGTCAGTGCCAGGAAGTCGAGGACTGGAGGAGGCATAGGCTGAGATGAACTCTGCCTTGTTGGCCGCAGATCGGCAGTTCAGAGGCTACCGAGACCAGGAACTCCACGTGGGTCGTGCGCTGGGACCACCAGATTAGGGTGGCCGCGGCCCCCGGTGTGGAAGCGTTTGTATGGTCTGTGCAGAGGAGAGAACAGGGATAGATAGACACATAGTTAACAGGGTACAGAAGAGGCTACGCTAATGCAAAGGAGATTGGAATGACAAGTGGACTACACGTCTCGAATGTTCAGAAAGTTAAGCACGTAGCAAGAATCTTATTGACTAAAATGATTGAAATGAAACAGTACTGCTGGAGTAGGCTAGCTGGTGGTGGCTGCGATGTTGACACTACACTAATCAAGTCGTTCCGTCTGCTCCGTATGTACATGAATGTATAGTTAAAGTGACTATGCATATATGATAAACAGAGCAGCATAAAATAAGGGGTTGAGGGCACAAAATGCAAATAGTCCAGGAAGCCATTTGATTACCTGTTCAGGAGTCTTATGGCTTGCGGGTAAAACTGTTGAGAAGCCTTTTTGTCCTAGACTTGGCACTCGGTACTTCTTGCCATGCGGTAGTAGAGAGAATAGTCTATGACTAAGGTGGCTTGGAGTCTTTGACAATCTTTAGGGCCTTCCTCTGACACTGCCTGGTGTAGAGGGTCCTGGATGGCACCAAGCTTGGCTAGTGATGTACTGGGCCATATGCACTGCCCTCTAGTGCCTTGCAGTCAGAGGCCTAACAATTGCCGTCCCCAGGCAGATGATACCAACAACTCGATGTTGCAGCTGTGAGAACCTTTTGAGGATCTCAGGACCAATGCCAAACCTTTTCGTTCTCTGAGGGAAATATGCTTTCTCGTGCCCTCTTCACGACTGTCTTTGGTGTATTTGGACCATTCTAGTTTGTTGTTGATGTGGACACCAAAGAACTTGAAGCTCTCAACCACTCCACTACAGCCCCGTAGATGAGAATGGGGGCGTGCTCGGTCCTCCTTTTTCCTGTAGTCCACAATCATCTCCTTAGTCTTGGTTACGTTGAGGGATAGGTTGTTTATTCTGCACCACCCGCCAAGTCCCTGACTTCCTCCGTATAGACTGTCTTGTCGTTTTCTGTGATCAAGGCCTACCACTGTTGTGTCGTCTTCAAACGTAATGATGGTGTCATGCCTGGCCATGCAGTCGTGGGTGAACAGGGTGTACAGGTAGGGGACTGAACACGCACCCCTGGAGGAGATCCAGTGTGTCGAGGAACAACGTGGCAGATGTGTTGCTACCTACGCTCACCATCTGAGGGCGGCCCGTCAGGTGGGCGGCTGAGAAAAAAAATCCCCACAACGTGATACTGCCACCACCATGCTTCACCGTAGGGATGGTGCCAGGTTTCTTCAGATGTGACACTTGGCATTCAGGTCAAGAGTTCCAATCTTGGTTTCATCAGACCAGAGAATCTTGTTTCTTATTGTCTGAGAGTCCTTTAGGATCCTTTGGGCAAACTTCAAGCTGGCTGTCATGTGCCTTTTACTGAGGAGACACTTTCCGTCAAGCCACTCTACCATAAAGGCCTGATGGGTGATGCTGCAGAGATGGTTGTCCTTCTGGAAGGTTCTCCATTCCACCGAGGAACTCTGAGCTCTGTAAGTAGTGAGCCCATTTGGGTTCTTAGTCACCTCCCTGATGATGGCCCTTCTACCCGATTCCTCAGTTTGGCTGGGAAGCCAGCTCTCGGGGAAGAGTTTTGGCACTTCTAAACTTCTTCCACTTAAGAATGATGGAGGCCACATGCTGCAGAAATGTTTTAGTACCCTTCCCCAGATCTGTGCCTCGACACAATCCTGCCTCGGAGCTTTACAGACAATTCCTTCAACTCATGGCTTTGTTTTTTTGCTCTGACATGCACTGTCAACTGTGTGACCTTATATAGACAGCTGTGTGCCTTTCCAAAATCATATCAAACAATTGAATTTAGCACAGGTGGACTCCAATCCAAGTTGTAGAACATCTTAAGTATGATTAATGGAAACAGAGGATGCACCTGAGCTCAATTTCGGAGGCTCATAGCAAAGGGTCTGAATACTTATGTATAAGGTATTTCTGTTTTCACAGTTTTTATACATTGCAAAAATGTAGTAAAAAAATACATTTTAGGAATAAGGCTGTAATGTAACAAAATGTGGAAAAGTCAAAGGGTCTGAAAAGTTCCCAAATGCACTGTACATACATTCAGCAATTGCATTCTTCTCATATTCCTCACATCTCACCATACATCTGCCTGTAGTTATTGAACTCAACCTGCAGGAGGTTTGTCTGTTGTGCGTGAGTGTGGGTGAAACAGCTGCAGGTAAGGTTCTGACAGATGGGTGTCTTGGTGGTGGCAAGAACACACCACAACATTACATAATTTAGCAGACTCTCTTATCCTGAGTTACTTACAGTAGTGAGTGCATACATTTTCATACTTTTCTTTACATACTGGTCCCCACGAGCATCGAACACACAATCCTGGCATTGCAAGCGCCACGCACTACCAACTGAGCCACATGGGACATATCAGCACACCCCCAAGCCAACTCAACTTGGCTTCTGTCATGCTGCAAACTTTCTTGAGGAGAAAGACAAAAAACAAGGCCAAATCAGTGGGTGCAGTTCCCTTAACCCTCCATACCACAAAGGGAAAGCTGTGTCAGTCTAATATGGTCAATTAAGACAGAAAATCATTTCTGAGTTATTAAAATATTGGTCATACCAGATGCTGACTGATTTTCTGATCCACACCTCTACTTTAAAAAGATATCTGTGACCAAGGGATGCATATCTGCATTCCCAGTCATGTAAAATCCATAGATTAGGTCCTATAATTTTCTTATATGATCTGTAATTCAATAAAATCTTTGAAATTGTTGCATGCTGCATTTATATTTTTGTTCATTGTACACTGCTCAAAAAAATAAAGGGAACATTAAAATAACACATCCCAGATCTGAATGAATGAAATATTCTTATGAAATACTTTTTTTTTTAAATAGTTGAATGTGCTGACAAACAAAATCACACAAAAATTATCAATGGAAATCAAATTTATCAACCCATGGAGGTCTGGATTTGGAGTCACACTCAAAATTAAAGTGGGAAAATCACACTCACAGGCTGATCCAACTTTGATGTAATGTCCTTAAAACAAGTCAAAATGAGGATCAGTAGTGTGTGTGGCCTCCCTACAACGCCTGGGCATGCTCCTGATGAGGTGGTGGATGGTTTCCTGAGGGATCTCCTCCCAGACCTGGACTAAAGCATCCGCCAACTCCTGGACAGTCTGTGGTGCAACGTGGCGTTGGTGGATGGAGCCAGACATGATGTCCAAGATGTGCTCAATTGGATTCAGGTCTGGGGAACGGGCGGGACAGTCCATAGCATCAATGCCTTCCTCTTGCAGGAACTGCTGACACACTCCAGCCATGAGGTCTAGCATTGTCTTGCATTAGGAGGAACCCAGGGCCAACCGCACCAGCATATGGTCTCACAAGGGGTCTGAGGATCTCACCTCGGTAACTAATGGCAGTCAGGCTACCTCTGAGGCACATGGAGGCTGTGCGGCCCCCAAAAATGCAACCCCACACCATGACTGACCCACCGTCAAACCGGTCGGTGTGCTTTGGAGGATGTTGCAGGCAGCAGGAAACGTTCTCACGGCGTCTCCAGACTCTGTCACGCCTGTCACATGTGCTCAGTGTGAACCTGCTTTCATCTGTATGAAGAGCACAGGGCACCAGTGGCGAATTTGCCAATCTTGGTGTTCTCTGGCAAATGCAAGGACAACCCCACCTGTGGACGTCAGGCCCTCATGCACCACCCTCATGGAGTCTGTTTCTGACCATTTGAGCAGACACATGCACATTTGTGGCCTGCTGGAGGTCATTTTGCAGGGCTCTGGCAGTGCTCCTCCTGCTCCTCCTTGCACAAAGGCGGAGGTAGCTGTCCTGCTTTGCTGGGTTGTTGCCCTCCTATGGCCTCCCATTCTCTGGACACTATGCTGACAGACACAGCAAACCTTCTTGCCACAGCTCGCATTGATGTGCCATCCTGGATGAGCTGCACTACCTAAGCCACTTGTGTGGGTTGTAGACTCCGTCTCATGCTACCACTAGAGTGAAAGCTCCGCCAGCATTCAAAAGTGACCAAAACATCAGCCAGGAAGCATAGGAACTGAAGAAGTGGTCTATAGTCACCACCTGCAGAACCACTTCTTTATTGGGGGTGTCTTGCTAATTGCCTATAATTTCCACCTGTTGTCCTTCCCATTTGCACAGCAGCATTTGAAATTTATTGTCAATCAGTGTTGCTTCCTAAGTGGACAGTTTGATTTCACAGAAGTGTGATTGACTTGGAGTTACATTGTGTTGTTTAAGTGTTCCCTTTATTTTTTGAGCAGTGTATATCACCTGCGAATTATCATTAAATCTACATATAAATACATTGGGGATGTATTCCAGTTTGCTTCAAGGCGCTTCACATTTGCATGCTGAGAATGTTGTGGTAATACTGGTAAAACATTTTCTAACATTATTGAAATGTTCTGAGGACCTCCAAGACAAGGTAAAATGTATGTTGCATGAACATCAATGGAATATTGTGTTAAACCTAAAACAAATATGCTACGAACGTCATAAAAACTGACCTATTTCAATATTGTGGAACATTGTGAGAATGTTCTGTGCAATCTATGTGAATATCACCAGAATATTATTGCAACATCCCAGACAACTCCCATAACTTAATTAAATGTTCTGGGAACATTTCAGAATTTAGACCAGGTGTTCGGTCACAAAAGTATGTGGACACACCTTCAGAATGAGTGGATTCGGCTATTTCAGGCACACCTGTTGCTGACAGGTGTATAAAATCGAGCCCACAGCCATGCAATCTCCATAGACAATCATTGGCAGTGGAATGGTCTCACTGAAGAGCTCAGTGACTTTTTAATATTACAACATTATAGGAATGTCCACAACCTAATTGCATGTTCTGGGAACCTATCAAAAACTCAGAAAGACTGTTCTGTCTACATTCTTGCAACATCAATGGAATATTTTGTGCGCCCTGATACAAACATTATCTTTCTTTCATCTTTCAAGTTTTAATGTCACATGCACAAGTACTGTGAAATGCCTATCTTGCAAACTCAAAACCCAACAATGAAATAATCAATAACAACATATTAACATAAAAAAATACACACAATAAATAATACACAATGCACAATAAAGTAATTAAGTAAGCATACTATATACAGGACATTCAAGTCAGTTTCAATACCATATTTACATTTTCAGGGATACTGAAGTGATGGAGGTAGATATGTACAGGGGTAAGGGGACTAGGCAACAGGATATAAGATAAACAGAGTAGCAGCAGCTTATATGTGAGTGGGTGTGCGTGTGTATAGAGTCAGTATAAATGTCACTATATATACAAAAGTATGTAGACACCACTTCAAATCAGTGGATTCGGCTATTTCAGCCACACCCGTTGCTGACAGGTGTATAAAATCGATCACACAGCTATGCAATCTCCACAGAGAAACATTGGCAGTAGAATGGCCTTACTGAAGAGCTCAGTGACTTTCAACGTGGCACCGTCATAGGATGCCATCTTTCCTGTTAGAGCTGCCCCCGGTCAACTGTAATGTTGTTATTGTGAGGTGGAAACCTCTAGGAGTAACAACAGCTCAGCCGCAAAGTGGTAGACCACACAAGCTCACAGAACGGGACAGCAGAATGGTGAAGCATGTAGCTGAATCATCTGTCTTCAGTTGCAACACTCACTATAGAGTTCCAAACTGCCTCTAGAAGTGACTTTCAACCTGGCACCATCATAGGATGCCACCTTTGCAACAAGTTAGTTCATCAAATTTCTGCCCTGTTAGAGCTGCCCCGGTCAACTGTAAGTCAAATCTAATCAAACTTTATTTGTCACATGTGCCGAATACAACTGTAGACCTTACCGTGAAATGCTTACTTACAAGCCCTTAACCAATAGTGCAGTTCAAGAAGAGTTAGAAAATATTTACCAAATAGACTTAATTTAAAAAAAAATATACAAAAGTAACACAACAAATAACAATAAGGCTATATACAGGAAATTACCGATACCAAGTCAATGTACTGGGGGTACAGGTAAGTCGAGGTAATTTATACATGTATGTGGGGGTGAAGTGACTAGGCATAGATAGTTAACAACGAGTAGCAGCAGTGTACAAAGGGAGGAGGGGTAAATAGTCCGGTGGCGATTTCATGAATTTTTCAGCAGTCTTATGGCTTGGGGGTAGAAGCTGTTGAGGAG
>NW_027000130.1:0-9125 GCF_036934945.1 Oncorhynchus masou masou
TCCCTCTCTCCTCTTCTCCCTAAATCCTCTAGATTATATCAGCTGTGTTGGTGAACCACTCTCGCATCTGAACTGGCAACATGGAGGGTACAACATGTTCAGAGGTGAGAGGTCACTTGATCAGTTCAACAGGAAGTATTATTAAAGACATGCTTTACATTGAAATACAGATAGAGATGCAATAGTCCCAGAGTTAATGATCCAAGGTCAGTTTTGCATTTCACCTGATTAGTATGATGACTAACAATGTTAGAATAAAATAAAAACCCAAGGTAACCCAACCCATGCTCTCTCTCTCTCTCCATCTGTCTCTCATCTGCAGATATGTTTGGATATGAGAGAGGATGCCAACCCCCAGACCCATCATCGCCACCTCACCCGCTTTTAAGATAACCTTCGTGTCGACTAGAGACACTTAGGTAATTGTGATGAACTGAGAGAATATATGGGTAGCACTGTGATTCATTAATCATATTGTCACGCCGGGGAGTTGGGGTGGGCATTCTGTGTTTTATGTTTTCTATTTCTTTGTTTTTGGCCGGGTAGGGTTCTCAATCAGGGACAGCTGTCTATCGTTGTCTCTAATTGGGAACCATACCTAGGTACCCTTTTCCCCACCTGTGGGTGTCAGGATTTGGCCAGGTTGTTCTGGTTTTTTGGTCACTAGATGCCCCCATTGTGCTTTTTGACCTTTTGCTTTCCCTTGATCCCCATTATTATTTGCACCTGTGCCTCGTTTTCCCTGATTGTATTTAAACCCTTAGTTTCCCTCAGTTCTTTGCTCTGTGTTTGTATGTTAGCACCCAGCCCTAGTATTCTGTGAACTCTTGTTGATCCCGGTGGACGCTCTTGTGGAATTCTGTTTTTTGTTCTTGTTTATTTATTTTTGAGTATCTTTTGAGGCTTTTATGCTATACCTACCACCTTGTGGATTTACCTTTTTGTCTTGGAGGATTGCCTTGTGGATTACCTTGTTCTTGTGGATTATGTTCCGTGAATTCCTTTGAGGTTGTGGAGTTACATGTTTTCCTGAAGGACTTCACTTTTTACTTTATTAAATACACCGTCTCAAGTACTGCTGTGTCTGCCTCATCTTCTGGGTTCTGCCGACTATTCGTGGCTCAGTTGGTTAAGTGACTGTTTCTCACTCCGGAGACCCGGGTTCGTAACCGGTCCTGACAGTGGGTGTGGGAAGTTGTCTTTGTTTGTAGCATTATAGCCCTTAGGCTTCACGGTTGTTTTTGTATGGTTATTGTTACTAATCCCTTTTGGCCAGACAGTCTAGGGGGGATGGTAATGAGATCCCGTAACATAACTCATGCAAATTCAATAGTGACAAAGTAAAAGTGTGAACAGAAATAACCAGTACAACTGAAATCTACCGTCAAACTCTAGGTTTATTTGAAAACACACGGTAATGGGGGGAGCAGGAAAAGGGGCTGAGCTGGACCCAAGGAAAGAAACAATAAGTATTCAAAAACACCCCTAAGCTAGACTAGCCTACTTTAACAACAGCTAACTAACTAACCAAAAATACAGTGGGTGGTCCACCCAGTTCTAACTAGTGTATTTAACCTCTTACACTTATGGTGGCGCTATTTCATTTTTGGAAGAAAAACGTTCCCGCTTTAAACGAAGATATTTTGTCACAAAAAGATGCTCGACTATGCATATAATTGCTACTGTTCGAAAGAAAACACTCTGACGTGTCCAGAAATACAAATATCTTCTCTGTGCGTGCCCTTTAACGTGAGCTTCAGGCAAAACCAAGATGACTTGGCATCCAGGAAATGACAAGGATTTTTGAGGCTCTGTCTTTCATGATCTCCTTATATGGCTGTGAACGCAAGAGGAATGAGTCTGCCCTTTCTGTCGTTTCCCCAAGGTGTCTGCAGCATTGTGACGTATTTGTAGGCAGATCGTTGGAAGATTGACCATAAGAGACCACATTTACCACGTGTCCGCCCCGGTGTCCTGCGCCGAAATTGGTGCGCAAAAGTCACCTGCCAGTATTTTTCCATGGGGCACAGAGAGAGAAGCAAGCTTCCACAGAACTGCATGTCAATGAAGAGATATGTGAAAAAACACCTTGAGGATTGATTCCAAACAACGTTTGCCATGTTTCGGTCGATGTTATGTAGTTAATCTGGAAAAGTTTCACGTTGTAGGTGACTGCATTTTCGGTTCGTTTCGGTAGCCAGGCGCAATGTAGAAAACGGAACGATTTCTCCTACACCCAGACGCTTTCAGGAAACACTGCGCATTTGGTATGTGGCTGGGAGTCTCCTCATTGAAAACATCAGAAGCTCTTCAAAGGTAAATGATTTTATTTATTTGGTTATCTGGCTTTTGTGAAAATGTTGCGTGCTACATGCTACACAAAATGCTATGCTAGCTTTGCATACTCTTACACAAATTAGTCAATTTCTATGGTTCAAAAGCATATTTTGAAAATCTGAGATGACAGTGTTGTTAAGAAAAGGCTAAGCTTGAGAGCAAACGCATTATTTTAATTTTATTTGCGATTTTCAGAAATCGTTAACGTTGCGTTATGCTAATGAGCCTGAGGCTTAGTCACAATCCCGGATCCGGGATGGGGAGTTTCAAGAGGTTAACAAAGTTTAGCCTACAGGTAGTGTAGGCCCATGGGCGACTTGTCTTGGTTTCCCCTTCTCCCACCAGCAAACAAACACAAACACCATAACCAAAAACAATACTCACAGGTGAGGACAAAGTGCTATGGAGGTGCTCAAACAAAAGAGAGGTTAATACACAAAGAGAGAGTGAAACACAGAGACCTACAGACATGGCATTTACAGAGAGATTGAGCTCTCGAGCAAACAACTGACAGGGTTTTTAAACCAAGGGAAAGGAACTGTGATAGGGTAGGACACAGGAGGAGGTGTGTCTTCTGATTGATGATTGGATTGGTGACTGATTTGGGAGTGATGATTTTCACCTGTGAGGGGAGAAGGAGAGAAAAGAAACACACACACAGGATACACACACAGGATACTGGTATCCGAAACAGTTATTGTTTTTGTCCGCGTCATCCGAAAATAAAGGAATATGTACGCTCCCCACGCTGAGCTTTGGTCCACCTCATTCAACGATCGTGACACATATGCTACCTTCTCTGCTCCTATGTTCTTAGCTCTTTCCCTTCCTGTCTTTTACACCCCTCGCCACCTCGTTTCTTCCTCTGTTTTTATAATGCACAACAGATGTGCATTGAAGTACAGATTGAACTTTAATATTTATAATGCATGTATTTATGCATGTATTTATAACACTTGGATAATAAACCTCTTTCAATAAAGCTTTTCATATTCTCTCGTGGTTGAAATGAAGTCTCTCATTTACACCTATCCTGTGTTTATCAGATCAATGCAGATAAAGAGCATTTGATATTGAGATGAACCAGTTTTACATGATGCATAGGAAGTGTAGTATACTGTTTTTTAAAATTCTATTTCTGTATATATGAATTACAAATCAGCCTTTAACTAGTTAAATCCTGTTTCTAGTCTATAAGTTACAATGTGTAACCATGGATGTCCCAGGACCAAGATTGGTTAACACTGAAGTGTATAATTGTAGTACATACTTGCAGACACAGCATCATTCAAAGACTGGATTTTTATACTCCTGGTATTGCATATGACTGCAAAATAATCTCGAAGAGATTCATACCTGAACTGCACCTGTATTTGCCAAGATAGAGTACATGATCAGGGAATACATTAAATTGGCAGGCTACAATGTGGGGATCTCATGCATGGTAATAACTACATGCATATTCAACTTGCATCCTTGGCACAAAGTTATATTATATTCTACTCAATCCATAGGCTTCATTAATGTCATTCAGACTGTTTTGAAGTTGATAGAACTGGATATGATCGCTGAGGTTCATAGCTAGGTGCTGAACTAATATGTATACCAAATGTTTGGGTCCATACACAGATCGGCTAGATAGCTAGCTACACATCCACAGGCATACAGGTATTTTTATCCTCCACTGCACAATAAGTAAGAACATAGTTATTTAATATATATGCATTGCATAGCAAATATCAGCAAGACAAGCTTACAAAATTGTACATTCAATTTGCAGTAAATGCTTTAGCTAGCTAGATTCTTTACATCCACTGTTTCACAAGACGACAGCCTGGTTGGTCAGCGGTCGCCGCTGGTGATTTGCATAACGTTGGGAAAAGTTATTCTTTTTCACAGCCTCCCACACCTCCTTCACACCGTCGTGAGGTTAGCTCCTCCGTGGATAACTTGGCTCTGAAATAGATTCCGTCATACCTATCGCCACTACAATGGTGTAAGACACATTGACGTGTAATAAAACTACTACAGGTCCCCTTAACGTAGGTCATGAGGTTGGCATCAATTGTTACTAAAACTTCAGGCACTGACCCGGAAATGATCTGATGATGTCAGACTCAATCTGAACAGGTTGCAGCCTACCCGGATACTTGGCTTATTTCCCTTAGTATGTGCGCTTGTGTAAGCACAAGCGCACACGTACAACGGAAGATTTAATGAGGATTTATGCTCGGATCACTTTAGGGTCAGAACAAAACACCAGCCTTAGTAAAGTTGAACATTTACTCTGAGGTATTTGACTCTACAGCTACAGTACTCACCAGTTTCTCCACAGAGGTCCATAGGTCATCCCTGTAGACTGCCCCAAACTGGAGCCTTACAGATGTAGACTTATCATGCAGTTATCAACTTAGGATAGTTCCCTAGCAACACACTGCAAATTAGGAACGCCCTAGATATGACATTAGACAATGCCATGATAGGGTCATTTTGCCAAAACTTTGGACGTATATAGAATACAGTCCAATTAGATGATTATGGTGTGAGAACTATATTTTGTATATCTTTGTTTATGCTTTCATTCCTTTTCATTTAATTTCCTTTGACACTTAGGAATTGATAGAGCCATAAACAAGTTCCCCATACAACAATCCCTTAGTGCCACAACACCACTCATTTGGGAATAAATGTAATTATGTATTTTGTGAGTGTCACACCCTGACCATAGTTTGCTTTGTATGTTCTATGTTTTGTTTGGTCAGGGTGTGATCTGAGTGGGCATTCTATGTTGGATGTCTTGTTTGTCTGTTTCTGTGTTTGGGCCTGATATGGTTCTCAATCAGAGGCAGGTGTTAGTCATTGTCTCTGATTGGGAACCATATTTAGGTAGCCTGTTTTGTGTTGGGTTTTGTGGGTGGTTGTCTCCTGTGTCATTATTTGTACCACACGGAACTGTTTCAGGTTCTCACGGTTCTTGTTTTTGTAGTTTATTCATGTATAGTTTCTTTATTAAAGACCCATGAATTATAACCACGCTGCATTTTGGTCCGCCTCTCCTTCGACACAAGAAAACCGTTACAGTGAGTGTGTGTGCGTTAACATCTGCCTAAATTACTGCATAGATCCACCAGATTGGCGATCCCAATCCAGACATCCGCTGCCCATCCTTGTGGCGGCCTGCTCCATTTGCAGAAATCCTACCCGGGTCAACCACCAGAGGGGGACTGCTACGCTGATCCCCAACCAGGATATCCGAGATTCATTCTTATGGTGGGTTGCAACCTGCAGGATCCTTTCAACTTGACCCCACCAGAGGGGGACTGTCATTACTTTCCTGTAAAGATCTGAAGAATCAGGCTACAGTGGGTCCACTCTATAGCAACTCTCTCCCACAGAGGGGGAGAAGGTCGCTTTATGGAGGTTGTAAATACTCGGCCTCTGGGCTCTGGACACAGAGAGAGACTTGCCAAAACTCCTACATCCCCAAAATTGTAGAACTAAACAATATTTATATTTTTGAGAATGTGGAATCGGTCGGTGGGAAATCAAGGAAGAGTCATGTTGAGTTTGTTTCATTTGATGACCTCATGAAGGACAGGAGACACATATTACTGTATATTTGTTTGTATACACTTCTCAGTTATGGGGTTTGCATCTGAATGTTGTATAAAATAAATGATTAAGCATAAGAATACTTTTGCAAAGATAACAATGTGATCTTAGTATTCTAATGAGAATAGGTTTTCCTAGTAATGTCCATATTTACGATGAACGTATTCAACTGTATGTATGCAGTGGGTCCATTCTGTTCTCCACGCTCTTTATTACCTGTCCTCACCCCTTTCCTTTGTCTACCAAGCCGTCATATCGGATATCAGATATCCAAGGGTTTGTGACGTTCAGGAATGAGACTGATGAGGTAATAAGACATTAATAAGTGACTGTAATGGATAAGATTTGGGAAATAGAGACTCTTTTTAAAAAAAATCCCGTGATGCCCCGACTTCCTAGTTAATTGAAGTTGACATGATTAGTTTCGTCACGTAAGGAATACAGTGCCTTGCGAAAGTATTCGGCCCCCTTGAACTTTGCGACCTTTTGAAATATTTCAGGCTTCAAACATAAAGATATAAAACTGTATTTTTTTGTGAAGAATCAACAAGTGGGACACAATCATGAAGTGGAACGACATTTATTGGATATTTCAAACTTTTTTAACAAATCAAAAACTGAAAAATTGGGCGTGCAAAATTATTCAGCCCCTTTACTTTCAGTGCAGCAAACTCTCTCCAGAAGTTCAGTGAGGATCTCATTTACATTTACATTTACATTTAAGTCATTTAGCAGACGCTCTTATCCAGAGCGACTTACAAATTGGTGAATTCACCTTCTGACATCCAGTGGAACAGCCACTTTACAATAGTGCATCTAAATCATTAAGGGGGGTGGTGAGAAGGATTACTTATCTTATCCTAGGTATTCCTTGAAGAGGTGGGGTTTCAGGTGTCTCCGGAAGGTGGTGATTGACTCCGCTGTCCTGGCGTCGTGAGGGAGTTTGTTCCACCATTGGGGGGCCAGAGCAGCGAACAGTTTTGACTGGGCTGAGCGGGAACTGTACTTCCTCAATGGTAGGGAGGCGAGCAGGCCAGAGGTGGATGAACGCAGTGCCCTTGCTTGGGTGTAGGGCCTGATCAGAGCCTGGAGGTACTGCGGTGCCGTTCCCCTCACAGCTCCGTAGGCAAGCACCATGGTCTTGTAGCGGATGCGAGCTTCAACTGGAAGCCAGTGGAGAGAGCGGAGGAGCGGGGTGACGTGAGAGAACTTGGGAAGGTTGAACACCAGACGGGCTGCGGCGTTCTGGATGAGTTGTAGGGGTTTAATGGCACAGGCAGGGAGCCCAGCCAACAGCGAGTTGCAGTAATCCAGACGGGAGATGACAAGTGCCTGGATTAGGACCTGCGCCGCTTCCTGTGTGAGGCAGGGTCGTACTCTGCGGATGTTGTAGAGCATGAACCTACAGGAACGGGCCACCGCCATGATGTTGGTTGAGAACGACAGGGTGTTGTCAGGATCACGCCAAGGTTCTTGGCGCTCTGGGAGGAGGACACAATGGAGTTGTCAACCGTGATGGCGAGATCATGGAGCGGGCAGTCCTTCCCCGGGAGGAAGAGCAGCTCCGTCTTGCCGAGGTTCAGCTTGAGGTGGTGATCCGTCATCCACACTGATATGTCTGCCAGACATGCAGAGATGCGATTCGCCACCTGGTCATCAGAAGGGGAAAGGAGAAGATTAATTGTGTGTCGTCTGCATAGCAATGATAGGAGAGACCATGTGAGGTTATGACAGAGCCAAGTGACTTGGTGTATAGCGAGAATAGGAGAGGGCCTAGAACAGAGCCCTGGGGGACACCAGTGGTGAGAGCGCGTGGCGAGGAGACAGATTCTCGCCACGCCACCTGGTAGGAGCGACCTGTCAGGTAGGACGCAATCCAAGCGTGGGCCGCGCCGGGAGATGCCCAGCTCGGAGAGGGTGGAGAGGAGGATCTGATGGTTCACAGTATCGAAGGCAGCCGATAGGTCTAGAAGGATGAGAGCAGAGGAGAGAGAGTTAGCTTTAGCAGTGCGGAGCGCCTCCGTGATACAGAGAAGAGCAGTCTCAGTTGAATGACTAGTCTTGAAACCTGACTGATTTGGATCAAGAAGGTCATTCTGAGAGAGATAGTGGGAGAGCTGGCCAAGGACGGCACGTTCAAGAGTTTTGGAGAGAAAAGAAAGAAGGGATACTGGTCTGTAGTTGTTGACATCGGAGGGATCGAGTGTAGGTTTTTTCAGAAGGGGTGCAACTCTCGCTCTCTTGAAGACGGAAGGGACGTAGCCAGCGGTCAGGGATGAGTTGATGAGCGAGGTGAGGTAAGGGAGAAGGTCCCCGGAAATGGTCTGGAGAAGAGAGGAAGGGATAGGGTCAAGCGGGCAGGTTGTTGGGCGGCCGGCCGTCACAAGAAGCGAGATTTCATCTGGAGAGAGAGGGAGAAAGAGGTCAGAGCACAGGGTAGGGCAGTGTGAGCAGAACCAGCGGTGTCGTTTGACTTAGCAAACGAGGATCGGATGTCGTCGACCTTCTTTTCAAAATGGTTGACGAAGTCATCTGCAGAGAGGGAGGAGGGGGGGAGGGGGAGGAGGATTCAGGAGGGAGGAGAAGGTGGCAAAGAGCTTCCTAGGGTTAGAGGCAGATGCTTGGAATTTAGAGTGGTAGAAAGTGGCTTTAGCAGCAGAGACAGAGGAGGAAAATGTAGAGAGGAGGGAGTGAAAGGATGCCAGGTCCGCAGGGAGCGGCGAGTTTTCCTCCATTTCCGCTCGGCTGCCCGGAGCTCTGTTCTGTGAGCTCGCAATGAGTCATCGAGCCACGGAGCGGGAGGGGAGGACCGAGCCGGCCTGGAGGATAGGGGACATAGAGAGTCAAAGGATGCAGAAAGGGGAAGAGAGGAGGGTTGAGGAGGCAGACTCAGGAGAAAGGTTGGAGAAGGTATGAGCAGAGGGAAGAGATGATAGGATGGAAGAGGAGAGAGTAGCGGGGAGAGAGAGCGAAGGTTGGGACGGCGCGATACCATCCGAGTAGGGGCAGTGTGGGAAGTGTTGGATGAGAGCGAGAGGGAAAAGGATACAAGGTAGTGGTCGGAGACTTGGAGGGAGTTGCAATGAGGTTAGTGGAAGAACAGCATCTAGTAAAGATGAGGTCGAGCGTATTGCCTGCCTTGTGAGTAGGGGGAAGGTGAGAGGGTGAGGTCAAAG
>NW_027000131.1:0-9123 GCF_036934945.1 Oncorhynchus masou masou
ATTTACAAGGATGGTCTACCCCGGCCAAACTTAGACGACGCTGGGCCAATTGTGCACCCCCCAATGGGACCCCCAATCATAGCCGGATGTGATACAGCCTGGATTCAAACCGGTGACTGTAGTGATGCCTCTTGCACTGAGATACGGTGCCTTAGACCGCCCTAGTATTTGATTACACAGCCATTGCCAAGATAACAAATGCTTCTTGTAGCCATCAATGACCTTGTTGCACCTTTCTACTTAGCCCACTCTGTCTTGTCCTTGCCCTTGCCTGAAACCTCCTGAAGGTGACAGAAATTAGTAGGCCTGATTAAAATATGCAAAACTAGGTAAGATGAGGTGACAGAGAGGGAGGAAGGAGAGCAGCGATGGAGGGGAGATGAGGTAGAGAGAAACGGCGATGGATAGATGAGGCGAGAGAGAGGGAGGAAGGAGAGCGCTGGTGGAGGGGAGATGAGGTAAGAGAGAGCGGCGATGGATAGATGAGGTGAGAGAGAGGGAGGGAGGGAGAGTGGTGATGAGGGGAGGTGAGGTAAGAGAGAGGGAGGTAGAGCGGTGATGGAGGGGAGATGAGGTGAGAGTGGAAAGGAGAGCGGTGATGGAGGGGGAGATGAGGTGAGAGAGAGGGAGGAAGGAGAGCGGTAATGAGGGTGAGATGAGGTGAGAGGGAGGGAGGGAGAAGAGCAGTAATGAGGGGGAGATGAGGTGAGAGAGTGGAAAGGAGAGCGGTGATGGAGGGGGAGATGAGGTGAGAGAGAGGGAGGGAGGAGAGCGGTAATGAGGGCGAGATGAGGTGAGAGGGAGGGAGGGAGAAGAGCAGTAATGAGGGGGAGATGAGGTGAGAGAGAGAGGGAGGAGCGGCGAGCGAGAGAGGGGGAGATGAGGTGAGAGAGAGGGAGGGAGGAGAGCGGCGAGAGAGGGGGAGATGAGGTGAGAGAGAGGGAGGGAGGAGAGCGGTAATGAGGGTGAGATGAGGTGAGAGGGAGGGAGGAGGAGAGCAGTAATGAGGGGAGATGAGGTGAGAGAGAGGGAGGAGAGCGGCGAGAGAGGGGAGATGAGGTGAGAGAGAGGGAGGGAGGAGGGCGGCGAGAGAGGGGGAGATGAGGTGAGAGAGAGGGAGGGAGGAGAGCGGTAATGAGGGGGAGATGAGGTGAGAGAGAGGGAGGGAGGAGAGCAGTGATGAGGGGGAGATGAGGTGAGAGAGAGGGAGGGAGGGATGGAGGAGAACAGAGATGAGACAGAGTGAGAGCAGACATGGAGGGGAAGCTGAGAGAGAAAGAAATATATTTAGAGAGAGTTGAGATGATTTCCTCCAGGAAGCTTATCCGTTACCATTACACACAACTCACACTGTATGAAGTTAACACAGATGATTTCCTCCAGGAAGCTTATCTGTTACCATTACACACAACTCACACTGTATGAAGTCAACACAGCTGCTCAGGAGATAACATGGATCCCACTACTCATCTTTTTGTGTGCATGGCATATGTATGGTGTAACGTAAGTGAGTATATGTGTGTTCTGCAGGCAGGAATTTAACCGTGTTAAACTCTATCCAGAGTGGTTACGTCACAGGTCTTATCTCCCTGCAGCAGTGTTTGTTCTGCCATTCCCTGACGACACCTCATATTTACAAACATACACACACACACACACACACACACACACACACACACACACACACACACACACACACACACACACACACACACACACACACACACACACACACACACACACACACACACACACACTATGGTGCGCCTTAATCAATCACACCACTGTAAACACAATCAATCTGTTTCCATTGATTCAAGTGTCTATCCGCCTTGTCATTTCCTTCCTTTCCTCAGAGGGCACAGCATCTGTTGCTCTTTATTTCTCCATGGTAATATATTGATCACCTGAGGCAAGGTGGGTAGACATTCAGCAGACAGTGCATTCACAGAGGACTAGAGATCGGCACCACCTCCACTGTGTAGAACACCGCCACCTAGTGTCTACCATACCCATATCACAACTGACTGACAACCAGAGAAGAAGAGCATAGTCCTGTAGCAGCAGCAACGAGGGGGGCAGGTAAACAGGTTCATGTACTTGGGTACTTTGGAAGGAATTGAAAAGGAATGCAAGAGACTGAACAAAACTATAAAATGCAACATGTAAAGCACTGGTCCCCAAAGTTCCCAGAAATGTTCCACACACACAATTAGTTTACATTCCTGTTAGTGAGCATTTCTCCTTTGCCAAGATAATCCATCCACCTGACAGGTGTAGCATTTAGCTAAAACCGCAATAACATCTGCTAAATATGTGAAGGTGACCCATGACATTCGATTTGATAAAGTGCATTCAGAAAGTCACAAAGATACCTGAACTGAATGACTATCTTCCCGTAGCACTCACTTTTGTAACCATATAGTGCTTTGAGAGGCTAGTTAAGGATCATATTACCTCTACCTTACCTGACACCCTAAACACAATTTAATTTGATTACCGCCCCAATAGATCCACAGACGATGCAATCACCATCACACTGCACACTGCCCTATCCCATCTGGACAAGAGGAAAATCTATGTAAGAATGCTGTTCATTGACAATAGCTCGGCCTTCAACACCATAGTACCCTCCAAACTCATCAAGCTCGGGCCCTGGGTCTGTACCCCGCCCTGTGCAACTGGGTCCTGGACTTCCTGACGGGCCACCCCCAGGTGGTGAAGGTAGGAAACAACACCTCCTCAACACTGGGGCTCCACAAGGGTGTGTGCTCAGCCCCCTCCTGTACTCCTGTGTTCACCCATGACTGCGTGGCCAGACAACACAACCATAGTAGGTTTGATTACCAACAATGACGAGACAGCTTACAGAGAGGAGGTGAGGGGCCTGGCAGAGTGGTGCCAGGAAAATAACCTCTCCCCACAACGTCAACAAAACGAGGGAGCTGACCATGGACTTCAGGAAAAAGCAGAGGGAGCACCTCCCTATCCACATTGACGGGACAGCAGTGGAGAAGGTGGAAAGCTTCAAGTTCCTCATACACATCACTGACGATCTGAAATGGTCCACTCACACAGAGTGTGGTGAAGAAAGCGCAACAGCACCTCTTCAACCTCAGGAGGCTGAAGAAATTTGGCTTGGCCCCTAAGACCCTCACAAACTTTTACAGATGCCCAATTGAGAGCATCCTGTTGGGCTGTATCACCGCCTGTTACGATACCTGCACTGCCCGCTACCGTAGGGCTATAATACAACTATAATAATTTACATTAAAATACTTAATACTTAGTTGTTGACATATCAATTACAAGCATTATAGACAGCATACATGGTTAATATTTGCCATTTACCTCTGCTAGATCACATTTATCAATAAAAGCGCTGCTCGTTTTTTGGGATAAAATTAGATTTTTTACAAACAAAAATCTATTATAATCAAGACATGGGTGGAAAAAAATCAAGTCTAGTCTTGAACAAATATAAATGAATGTGGTTTTCATTACTATTGGTGTTAATTGCTTTGAAATTAAAAAATTGGAAGGGCACATTTTACATACAGTATTTTATAGAAAGGATAAATGAGCCCCATTGAACACAAATTAAGGCCGGTCTACACACCACATGAGGGACAGAGTTTTATTGAGTGTGTTGCAAATGTATTTCTTGCACTTGATCCATGTGTACTGTGTCTTCCTGTCCATCTTGGGTCCACACACATGTGTAGCGCTTCTTCTTGTTGCTACCGGCTGCAATCTAGAATGATGAAAGCACTTAGTACACAAATTTTACTAACATCTCACTCACTCACATATATAGTTACAGCTGGCCAGGATAGAAGAGTCATACACACACACATGCAACAATTTCAGTCACACTTACATCCGGTATTGGAGTTGTTGGTTCTGTGGGTCGGGCGGATGGGGCACCAGCATCCTCCTCCTGACTCCTCCTCCTGAATCCTCCTCCTGAATCCTCCTCACGATGGCTGCAGTAGCTGGGGTCCTGGGATACGTTGAAAGAGCCGTCTCCTCTGGAGCTTCCCTCTGTTCCAATCTGGGTTCAAAGCATCCAGATGACAAACTCGTTGTCCGCCGAGATGTCGAAGATGTTGAAGAATATCACAAGTGGCCAGCGTATGGTTCTTCTTTTGCAGTTGTAGCCAGTCACCAGTTTGTCTAAATTGTCCACCAGTCCTTCTGTGGCTTTGTAATACAGTAAGAACATCTGTTTTTGATGTTCCTGGCCACAGATTCTCCCATCCTGATGCAGCGTACTCATGAGTACCACATTTCTGCCTTTCTTTGGCACGTAGGAAACTAGGGACGTGTCGGCCGTGAACACAAACTTAGAGGAAGCTCCTGTCTCAGCGTGTGCAAAGTCAAAAAGTTATTGCATGTGATGTTGTGGCCACTTAGTCCCTGTGTCATGTTCAGGACAACCCGCATCGCTTGGTTCTTCTCTCTGTATACACTTTCAAGTTCCACGCATATGATGAAGCAGCATCACGGGCAACCCAGATCTTTATTCTATATTTTACGGGTTTAGACGGTATGTACTGCCTGAAGGGGTAGCAGACCCAAAATGGCATAAGCTGCTCATCTACAGTAACGTTGGGCCCAGGGTTGTAAAACAGGAGAAGGCGGTCCACCCACTTGTTCCACACTGACCTGATAGCAGCTAGCTTGTCTCTATTCACTGACCTGATAGCAGCTAGCTTGTCTCTATTCACTGACCTGATAGCAGCTAGCTTGTCTTTCTGCACTGACCTGATAGCAGCTAGCTTGTCTCTCTGCACTGACCTGATAGCAGCTAGCTTGTCTCTCTGCACTGACCGGATAGCAGCTAGCTTGTCTCTCTGCACTGACCTGACTGCAGCTAGCTTGTCTCTCTGCACTGACCTGATGGCAGCTAGCTTGTCTCTCTGCACTGACCTGATAGCAGCTAGCTTGTCTCTCTGCACTGACCTGATGGCAGCTAGCTTGTCTTTCTACACTGACCTGATAGCAGCTAGCTTGTCTCTCTGCACTGACCTGATCGCAGCTAGCTTGTCTCTCTGCACTGACCTGATCGCAGCTAGCTTGTCTTTCTGCACTGACCTGATGGCAGCTAGCTGGTCTCTCTGCACTGACCTGATCGCAGCTAGCTTGTCTTTCTGCACTGACCTGATCGCAGCTAGCTTGTCTTTCTGCACTGACCTGATTGCAGCTAGCTTGTCTTTCTGCACTGACCTGATAGCAGCTACTGTAGCTTGTCTCTCTGCACTGACCTGATCGCAGCTAGCTGGTCTCTCTGCACTGACCTGATGGCAGCTAGCTGGTCTCTCTGCACTGACCTGATTGCAGCTAGCTTGTCTTTCTGCACTGACCTGATAGCAGCTACTGTAGCTTGTCTCTCTGCACTGACCTGATGGCAGCTAGCTTGTCTCTCTGCACTGACCTGATGGCAGCTAGCTTGTCTCTCTGCACTGACCTGATGGCAGCTAGCTTGTATTTCTGCACTGACCTGATAGCAGCTACTGTAGCTTGTCTCTCTGCACTGACCTGATCGCAGCTAGCTTGTCTCTCTGCACTGACCTGATGGCAGCTAGCTTGTCTCTCTACACTGACCTGATCGCAGCTAGGCCCATTATCAGCAATTACCACTCCTGTGTTCCAATGACACATTGTGTTAGCTAATCCAGGTCCTCAATGGATGTGCGATATCAAACTAACCTGGTTTACATGGAATATGATTGTACAGGCGGTAGGGTAGTGCACTCATCCCATAACCACAAGGTTCAAGCCCCCCTCCTTTAGGCCTTCATTGAAAGTTATCCTTTCTCAATCTCACTGTGTGTCTGCAGGACACTACTTGAGAAGGGAAATAGTGTAGCTCCCATAAAGCTAAAATCCCATCCTACACTGAACAAAAATATAAACAATGTGCAACAATTTCAGTCAATTGAAATAAACACACTAGGCCCTAATCCCTGGATTTCACATGACTGGGAATACAGATATGCATCTTTTGGTCACAGATACCTTAAAAAAAAAGGTAGGGGCGTGGATCAGAAAACCAGTCAGTATCTGGTGTGACCACCATTTACCTCATGCAGCCCGACACAACTCCTTCGCTGGAGTTGATCAGGCGGTTGATTGTGGCCTGTTGTGCCACTCAACGGATGTGCGAAGTTGCTGGATATTAGGGGGAACTGGAACACGCTGTCATACACATTGATCCAGAGCATCCAAAACATGCTCAATGGGTGACATGTATGTATACCGCTCGCCCACACAACGCCATATACGCTGTCTGCCATCTGGCCGGTAAAGTTGAAACCGGGATTAATCTGTGAAGAGCACACTTCCCCAGTGTGCCAGTCGCCATCGAAGGTGAGCATATGACAACTGCATCCCTGTTCTCTCCTCTCTGCACAGACCATACAAACGCTCCACACCGCGTGGCCGCGGCCACCCTAATCTGGTGGTCCCAGCGCGCACGACCCACGTGGAGTTCCTGGTCTCCGGTAGCCTCTGGAACTGCCGATCTGCGGCCAACAAGGCAGAGTTCATCTCAGCCTATGCCTCCCTCCAGACCCTCGACTTCCTGGCACTGACGGAAACATGGATCACCACAGATAACACTGCTACTCCTACTGCTCTCTCTTCGTCCGCCCACGTGTTCTCGCACACCCCGAGAGCTTCTGGTCAGCGGGGTGGTGGCACCGGGATCCTCATCTCTCCCAAGTGGTCATTCTCTCTCTCTCCCCTTACCCATCTATCTATCGCCTCCTTTGAATTCCATGCTGTCACAGTTACCAGCCCTTTCAAGCTTAACATTCTTATCATTTATCGCCCTCCAGGTTCCCTCGGAGAGTTCATCAATGAGCTTGATGCCTTGATAAGCTCCTTTCCTGAGGACGGCTCACCTCTCACAGTCCTGGGCGACTTTAACCTCCCCACGTCTACCTTTGACTCATTCCTCTCTGCCTCCTTCTTTCCACTCCTCTCCTCTTTTGACCTCACCCTCTCACCTTCCCCCCTACTCACAAGGCAGGCAATACGCTCGACCTCATCTTTACTAGATGCTGTTCTTCCACTAACCTCACTGCAACTCCCCTCCAAGTCTCCGACCACTACCTTGTATCCTTTTCCCTCTCGCTCTCATCCAACACTTCCCACACTGCCCCTACTCGGATGGTATCGCGCCGTCCCAACCTTCGCTCTCTCTCCCCCGCTACTCTTTCCTCTTCCATCCTATCATCTCTTCCCTCTGCTCATACCTTCTCCAACCTTTCTCCTGACTCTGCCTCCTCAACCCTCCTCTCTTCCCTTTCTGCATCCTTTGACTCTCTATGTCCCCTATCCTCCAGGCCGGCTCGGTCCTCCCCTCCCGCTCCGTGGCTCGATGACTCATTGCGAGCTCACAGAACAGAGCTCCGGGCAGCCGAGCGGAAATGGAGGAAAACTCGCCTCCCTGCGGACCTGGCATCCTTTCACTCCCTCCTCTCTCTACATTTTCCTCCTCTGTCTCTGCTGCTAAAGCCACTTTCTACCACTCTAAATTCCAAGCATCTGCCTCTAACCCTAGGAAGCTCTTTGCCACCTTCTCCTCCCTCCTGAAGCCTCCTCCCCCTCCCCCCCTCCTCCCTCTCTGCAGATGACTTCGTCAACCATTTTGAAAAGAAGGTCGACGACATCCGATCCTCGTTTGCTAAGTCAAACGACACCGCTGGTTCTGCTCACACTGCCCTACCCTGTGCTCTGACCTCTTTCTCCCCTCTCTCTCCAGATGAAATCTCGCTTCTTGTGACGGCCGGCCGCCCAACAACCTGCCCGCTCGACCCTATCCCCTCCTCTCTCCTCCAGACCATTTCCGGGGACCTTCTCCCTTACCTCACCTCGCTCATCAACTCATCCCTGACCGCTGGCTACGTCCCTTCCGTCTTCAAGAGAGCGAGAGTTGCACCCCTTCTGAAAAAACCTACACTCGATCCCTCCGATGTCAACAACTACAGACCAGTATCCCTTCTTTCTTTTCTCTCCAAAACTCTTGAACGTGCCGTCCTTGGCCAGCTCTCCCGCTATCTCTCTCAGAATGACCTTCTTGATCCAAATCAGTCAGGTTTCAAGACTAGTCATTCAACTGAGACTGCTCTTCTCTGCATCACGGAGGCGCTCCGCACTGCTAAAGCTAACTCTCTCTCCTCTGCTCTCATCCTTCTAGACCTATCGGCTGCCTTCGATACTGTGAACCATCAGATCCTCCTCTCCACCCTCTCCGAGTTGGGCATCTCCGGCGCGGCCCACGCTTGGATTGCGTCCTACCTGACAGGTCGCTCCCTACCAGGTGGCGTGGAGAATCTGTCTCCTCGCCACGCGCTCTCACCACTGGTGTCCCCCAGGGCTCTGTTCTAGGCCCTCTCCTATTCTCGCTATACACCAAGTCACTTGGCTCTGTCATAACCTCACATGGTCTCTCCTATCATTGCTATGCAGACGACACACAATTAATCTTCTCCTTTCCCCTTCTGATGACCAGGTGGCGAATCGCATCTCTGCATGTCTGGCAGACATATCAGTGTGGATGACGGATCACCACCTCAAGCTGAACCTCGGCAAGACGGAGCTGCTCTTCCTCCCGGGGAAGGACTGCCCGTTCCATGATCTCGCCATCACGGTTGACAACTCCATTGTGTCCTCCTCCCAGGCGCTAAGAACCTTGGCGTGATCCTGGACAACACCCTGTCGTTCTCAACCAACATCATGGCGGTGGCCCGTTCCTGTAGGTTCATGCTCTACAACATCCGGAGAGTACGACCCTGCCTCACACAGGAAGCGGCGCAGGTCCTAATCCAGGCACTTGTCATCTCCCGTCTGGATTACTGCAACTCGCTGTTGGCTGGGCTCCCTGCCTGTGCCATTAAGCCCTACAACTCATCCAGAACGCCGCAGCCCGTCTGGTGTTCAACCTTCCCAAGTTCTCTCACGTCACCCCGCTCCTCCGCTCTCTCCACTGGCTTCCAGTTGAAGCTCGCATCCGCTACAAGACCATGGTGCTTGCCTACGGAGCTGTGAGGGGAACGGCACCGCAGTACCTCCAGGCTCTGATCAGGCCCTACACCCAAGAAAGGGCACTGCGTT
>NW_027000132.1:0-27500 GCF_036934945.1 Oncorhynchus masou masou
CGTTTGTCCTGGGTTGTAGATTGGCTTGTCCGTTTGGATGAACGTCATTGGGCTGTAGGGTTTGATCATGACCCTTCTCTCCTCTGTTGATAGGAATGTTTCTCCTCGAACCTCCACCTTAAAGTTCTGCACTTTGTCGCTATTCACATGAGGGGCCTGTCAGGGACAGAAACAGGGCAACACACGTAAACAAACGGACCGATAACATAGGACATTCAAATATGGTGCCGTGTGGCCCAGTTGGTAAGAGCGTGCCACTAGCCACTTCGAGGTAGAGCGTTTAACTACTGCAGGGATCCCATTATGCATTCGGCCTACTGTAAGTTACATATGTAACTTGTCTCTATATTATATACTAGAATTCAATCAAAAACTGGTACAAATTGGTGCCCGAATCCCAGAAAAGTTCTGGTAGGTCACCACTGACATTTCCCATGAAATAAGCTGGCATTGCACAAAGAAGCTAAGTGATGCATCAAAGCTGAGCAGTACAGTCCACTCTTAATGGAATGGTTCTGGAAGTCCACCAGTGCTGGGCTGACCTGAAACTGGAAACAGCGGTGAAACTCTTGGTCAGAACTCTGGTGGAGAAGTCTCTTGTTCTGCCCGTCGGCCATCAGAGATACGGTCATGACCAGGGTCTCGTTGGGCTGCAGAAGGCTGGCACAAAGCTTGGCCTCAGCCTGCCTGGATCACTGCAGGAACAGCTACCATGTAAACCCTACAGAGAACACACCCGACAACAGGAAAATCAGTACATCTCTAAACACAAAGCCAGGTCAAATATACAGGGGGATAAAGATCTGCAGAAAGGGGAGATGAAAAATTGCTCTGACAAGAGAACGTTAAACCGAAACAAGAGAAGCAGGTCTGACCACTAAACTCTAACTGCAGATGGACTTACGGTCTTGGAGTCTCTTGACAGACAAAGCCAGTGAAAGCAGGCAAAGAGGATCCATCTCCAAACCTGAAGCCGAGGAAGAACCATGACTAAAGGAGAAAAATATACCACCAAGTCTGTTATGACCCAGTATTCCTACTGCACTGCATACAGGTTGTGTCTAGATGGGACACAGATTGTCAATTGACTTCACCTATAAGGTTAGAGGCTTAGGTTAAGGGTTGGCTAATAAAATACAATTCTACAGGGAAGGGGTGAGAGACCAAACAATTGAATTTAAAATTATTTCCTGGGCACTGCAAACCATGCACTCCATATCAGAAGCATCTACCCACTGACAAACCACCAGACAGGGAGAAGCTTCCCCAAACAGGCACCAACCTGGTCTCAGACCATTTTTGTACGCAAAACCGAAAACCAAGTATGATATTACATTTTATATGTATTACATTCGTGGATGTCCATCCATTTCATATGTTAAAAATAGACATCTTACAAATTCCAATTTGTTGTGGCCAACATGAACTAGGTAGCTAACATTATCTAGGCTAAACATTATGAGTAAAGGTGGTTAGCATGTTGGCTAACCTTAACCCTTTTAGCTAAGTAGTTCCAAAGTAGATGAAGTTGCTTATTACCCAAAATGTTATACAGCAGTTTTACTAAACCCAACCCTCCACCCTTTTGGTTATTGCCTTAAGTAACTGTCAGTCTTCTGTAAAAATACCAAACGTAAAATTTCATACAGATTTCAGCCTGGCAGATTTACTTTTACTATGTTACGTGTAGTCCATGAGACCAGGCTGCAGACACAGGTCGGTAAAAAGGCTCAATTGCATGTTGGTTAGTGTTTCTTCTAAACCGAGTTACAATATATCGGGCTTGAAACTGGGCGCCAAACACAGATTGCAAAAGTGTGTCTCGCGGTGTACTAGGAGAAAGTATTCTGATGCTAAACCCTTTTGGATTGCATTTGGTATAGCCTGTAAAAGACCAGATGCACGTAACATTTAAAAAACGATTGTTTTGGGTATATGATTTCAACACAAGTTGCTAGAGCACCTGTGCACTAGGCATACTCACCGCAGCGGGTTGTTTGTGGACTCAGTCGAAAGTAAACATCCCCCGTCGGTCATGTCCCTATAAATATCCTTAGTTCCGGACTTTTTCCCCTTCTAATTACTAAGCGCTCGCACCTGCTGGATATTCAGGGAGTTCGATTAGACTGAACGGCCATTTCAAATGCTCGATCATATTGTCAACAAGGCAGCATGTTGATTACCTCAACTAGCCTGTGGACTCGGTACCTGTGCCCCCTGTATATAGCCTCGTTATTGTTATTCTTATTGTTTTAGTCTACTTGGTCAATATTTTCCTCTTCTTGAACTGCACTGTTGGTTAAGGGCTTGTAAGTAAGCATTTCACGGAAAAGTCTACACTTGTTGTATTCGCGCATGTGACAAATAACATTTGATTTGATTTGACCTACATCACTTTGTTTTGAGCTGGCTTTAAAGGGGCACCTGGCTCATGCTCCAGAGGCATCCCGGACAATCCTTCCACCGGGGTAACGCAGGACAGATAATTGAATCCCCTCCTATCACAGCCATTAAACTCTGTAACTGTTTTAAAGTCACCATTGGCCTCATGGTAAAATCCCTGAGCAGTTTCCTTCCTCTCTGGCAACTGAGTTGGGAAGGATGCCTGTATCTTTGTAGTGACTGGGTGTATCGACACACCATCCAAAGTGTAATTAATGTTAGGGTTGCGTAAATTCGAATCTGGTATCAGGATAAATATAACAATGAGTCACCGATTTTAAACTATGTATTTTTTATTAGCTAAGTAATAAATGGCAAATGCAACTTTCGTATATACGGGCTCACTGTAATACCACGCAGGGCAGAACAGAGAACTGACAAGACCTGGCATCCTTTCACTCCCTCCTCTCTACATTTTCCTCCTCTGTCTCTGCTGCTAAAGCCACTTTCTACCACTCTAAATTCCAAGCATCTGCCTCTAACCCTAGGAAGCTCTTTGCCACCTTCTCCTCCCTCCTGAATCCTCCTCCCCCTCCCCCCCCCTCCTCCCTCTCTGCAGATGACTTCGCCAACCATTTTGAAAAGAAGGTCGACGACATCCGATCCTCGTTTGCTAAGTCAAACGACACCGCTGGTTCTGCTCACACTGCCCTACCCTGTGCTCTGACCTCTTTCTCCCCTCTCTCTCCAGATGAAATCTCGCTTCTTGTGACGGCCGGCCGCCCAACAACCTGCCCGCTTGACCCTATCCCCTCCTCTCTTCTCCAGACCATTTCCAGGGACCTTCTCCTTACCTCACCTCGCTCATCAACTCATCCCTGACCGCTGGCTACGTCCTTCCGTCTTCAAGAGAGCGAGAGTTGCACCCCTTCTGAAAAAACCTACACTCGATCCCTCCGATGTCAACAACTACAGACCAGTATCCCTTCTTTCTTTTCTCTCCAAAACTCTTGAACGTGCCGTCCTTGGCCAGCTCTCCCGCTATCTCTCTCAGAATGACCTTCTTGATCCAAATCAGTCAGGTTACAAGACTAGTCATTCAACTGAGACTGCTCTTCTCTGCATCACGGAGGCGCTCCGCACTGCTAAAGCTAACTCTCTCTCCTCTGCTCTCATCCTTCTAGACCTATCGGCTGCCTTCGATACTGTGAACCATCAGATCCTCCTCTCCACCCTCTCCGAGTTGGGCATCTCCGGCGCGGCCCACGCTTGGATTGCGTCCTACCTGACAGGTCGCTCCTACCAGGTGGCGTGGCGAGAATCTGTCTCCTCGCCACGCGCTCTCACCACTGGTGTCCCCAGGGCTCTGTTCTAGGCCCTCTCCTATTCTCGCTATACACCAAGTCACTTGGCTCTGTCATAACCTCACATGGTCTCTCCTATCATTGCTATGCAGACGACACACAATTAATCTTCTCCTTTCCCCCTTCTGATGACCAGGTGGCGAATCGCATCTCTGCATGTCTGGCAGACATATCAGTGTGGATGACGGATCACCACCTCAAGCTGAACCTCGGCAAGACGGAGCTGCTCTTCCTCCCGGGGAAGGACTGCCCGTTCCATGATCTCGCCATCACGGTTGACAACTCCATTGTGTCCTCCTCCCAGAGCGCTAAGAACCTTGGCGTGATCCTGGACAACACCCTGTCGTTCTCAACCAACATCATGGCGGTGGCCCGTTCCTGTAGGTTCATGCTCTACAACATCCGCAGAGTACGACCCTGCCTCACACAGGAAGCGCGCAGGTCCTAATCCAGGCACTTGTCATCTCCCGTCTGGATTACTGCAACTCGCTGTTGGCTGGGCTCCCTGCCTGTGCCATTAAACCCTACAACTCATCCAGAACGCCGCAGCCCGTCTGGTGTTCAACCTTCCCAAGTTCTCTCACGTCACCCCGCTCCTCCGCTCTCTCCACTGGCTTCCAGTTGAAGCTCGCATCCGCTACAAGACCATGGTGCTTGCCTACGGAGCTGTGAGGGGAACGGCACCGCAGTACCTCCAGGCTCTGATCAGGCCCTACACCCAAGCAAGGGCACTGCGTTCATCCACCTCTGGCCTGCTCGCCTCCCTACCATTGAGGAAGTACAGTTCCCGCTCAGCCCAGTCAAAACTGTTCGCTGCTCTGGCCCCCCAATGGTGGAACAAACTCCCTCAAAACGCCAGGACAGCGGAGTCAATCACCACCTTCCGGAGACACCTGAAACCCCACCTCTTCAAGGAATACCTAGGATAGGATAAGTAATCCTTCTCACCACCCCCCCTTAATGATTTAGATGCACTATTGTAAAGTGGCTGTTCCACTGGATGTCAGAAGGTGAATTCACCAATTTGTAAGTCGCTCTGGATAAGAGCGTCTGCTAAATGACTTAAATGTAAATGTAAATACGTATGTAAAACAGTATTCTTTATACTGTGATAGACAGTTCCAACCCGTCTGTTGGCCTATCACAGTAGAGACTGGGCGTGGTTTAAACTTGCTCAGCCTATTGCAGGCGCTCAGGCGGGTCCCCGCCTCTTGGCGCTTCTGTTGATAGATGTAACTGTTGCTTGTGAAGAACATCCAGGCTCTCATGCTCCATACCGTTATCTCGTACCTGGCTCCTGTTATCTAACAAAAGACCGCTTGTTCTCACAACACCCTGCTCTGAATGTGCCCCCCCAACTCATTGCGTCTTCTGTATTTTTCCATCTCAGTTAAACCTTGTGATGACCACCCCTCCCTATCACAACTTTGTAAGATACAGCAAGTCACACCATGTGCTCAATATTGTTACATACAAACACAAGGACAAAGCATCTGCTGGGCTGTTATCTACAGTTTTGCAACATGTAGGTCACACCATGTTACTCAGTTCTTATCACACACAAACAGGCAAGTAGAAAGCAGTTGTTTAATCTCATAATGATGCTCCAGTGCACAAATGCAGACACCTCACACAAATCAAATTTTATTTGTCACATACACATGGTTAGCAGATGTTAATGTGAGAGTAGCGAAATGCTTGTGCTTCTAGTTCCGACAATGCAGTAATAACCAACAAGTAATCTAACTAACAATTCCAAAACTAATTTCTTATACACAGTGTAAGGGGATAAAGAATATGTACATAAAGATATTGATGAGTGATGGTGCAGAGCCGCATAGGCAAGATACAGTTGATGGTATTGACTACAGTATATACATATGAGATGAGTATGTAAACAAAGTGGCATAGTTAAAGTGGCTAGTGATACATGTATTACATAAGGATGCAGTAGATGATATAGAGTACAGTATATACGTATACATATGAGATGAATAATGTAGTGTATGTAAACATTATATATTAGGTAGCATTGTTTAAAGTGGCTAGTGTCGTGGAAAATCGGATCAAATACAACGCATTACAGAACTTGTGAAATCAATTCAGCTTTTTAATACAAGAGTATAGCAAGCCGGGATGGTCCGCGGAACACACTCCACTTTCCAGAGCCCCGGCTCCAGTATTCATCCACATATTGCATATGAGCCCATCCCACATGCAAATTAAGTTACATTCCAATCCGTGCATCCCGCTTGTTCAGCTCAATAACGCCCATACCTGCTTTCCGTCAGATTATAATGATGACAAGCTAAAAGCATTCTTTTGTTTGTGTATTATCTAAGATCAGCAGACTGTGTCTCCTCAGTTTCTAGCGTGTCCAACTATACTAAAAATACTATACATTCCTCTATTTTACAACCCTATGCTTTGGCTCAGCACTTAGCTAAAAGCATTCTTTTGTTTGTGTATTATCTAGGATCAGCAGACTATGTGTCTCCTCAGTTTCTAGCGTCTCTACACCCTAAAAATATGCGAACTATGTCTATTGGTCATCTGTTAGTGTTGATGAATAGTTACATGAGAAATGAGATCAAGTTGAGACTCTGGACAAGGCGGATAAGGTATAATAAAAGACCGTTTATTCAATGCGTAATGATTTCTGGCAAAACGTGCTGCATGGCTCCTTCGTCTAGCTCTTATGGAACTGTCGAAAAAAGAGACCGAAACATGATGTGCAGTCCTTTTAATACATTAAAATGACATAGGTAGATTCTGGTAGTCCTGGCTTCTGGTAGGTTGCTTGTAGGTGATAGACAGTCCCCTCCAGCCTGGTGTCCGTATCCCATTGGTTCTCGACAGAGTTCTTTGTCTTTGGAGCCCATCCGGAAGGGGGTTTTCAATGTATATGTTCAGAATATATGTTATCTCAGTCAGCCACCCGTACAGGGTTGTACCAGTGCGATTAGTATCTCCAGAAGGACAGGGGAGGGTAGGGCTATGACACAGTGTGCAAGCCACAATTGCATGGTTAGGCCACAGGCAGACAACAGTCAGTGAATGCGTTATTACATGCGTTTAATATGTTTATTACAAATGCAGAACAGGAAATTGACAGTCAGTGTGTGCAACTAAACCAACAAAACCACAACCCACCATCACTGTCTCATGTTAATACTACTCCTACACAACCCACCATCACTGTGTCTCATGTTAATACTACTCCTAAACACAACCCACCATCACTGTCTCATGTTAATACTACTCCTAAACACAGTCCACCATCACTGTCTCATGTTAATACTACTCCTAAACACAACCCACCATCACTGTGTCTCATGTTAATACTACTCCTAAACACAACCCACCATCACTGTGTCTCATGTTAATACTACTCCTAAACACAACCCACCATTCACTGTGTCTCATGTTAATACTACTCCTAAACACAACCCACCATCACTGTCTCATGTTCATACTACTCCTAAACACAACCCAACATCACTGTCTCATGTTCATACTACTCCTAAACACAACCCACCATCACTGTCTCATGTTCATACTACTCCTAAACACAACCCAACATCACTGTCTCATGTTCATACTACTCCTAAAGCTCTTATGAAGTATCCAATCACTCTTACTTTCACTCTAAACAAAAAAGTCTCCCCAACAATCTATTGCTCTCAGAGGCCTCAAAATAGCATGAACAAGTCTTATATTTGAAACCACGTCATTAAACTCACCGAAGACGCGCTGCCCATGCTGTCACAAAATACAGTGTTTTCTGCACTTAAAATGCTTGTAAAATATTAACCCAAAATTCATGAAACACCATCCAAATATCTTACGCATAGATTCACATGCAAAGCATAATTCATAATCAAATTTTCTACATTATGTCTGTCGAGGTTAACAGGCAAACAAACTGTATGTAGGTCTACATTACACATGTCTAGACTAACAGACAAACAAACTGCATGTTGGTCTACATTGTGTATGTCTAGGTTAACAGACAAACAAACTGTATGTAGGTCTACATTATGTATTTCTAGGTTAACAGAGAAACAGACTGTATGTTGGTCTACATTATGTATGTCTAGGTTAACAGACAAACAAAACAGCAGTATAAAACATTGTTATGCCCGACAGAAGCTCAAATTGTCATGCCTGGCAGAAGTTTGATGACGAGAAACAAGTAATAATGACAAGATAGACATTATCAAGCGTACTTACAGCGTGAGGAGAGAGAGGGGAGGTGAGCTTACTGTCCAAACAGAGAATGAAACAGAATGGTGTGAGTTCTGTGGTTGACAGCAACTAGATGTACTGAGGGGCTGAAAGGTGCTGCAGAGCTGGCTTCCTGTCCTCATGATGCCTCTTCCTGGCAACCAACACGCCAGTGAAGGGCTTTAAGAACGGTGTGGACATCTTCATGAGGAGAGAGAGGACTTTACAAGAAATGTCTGTCTGATATGTCATAGGCTACTTGTATTTCTTCATTGGTGGCTCCAATATGGAGAGTGGATAGATGGGTCCCTCCTGAGAGGATTGAGAAACACTAGTTCTGGTGGGGGTGCTGTTCATTCCCCAAACAT
This sequence comes from Oncorhynchus masou masou, assembly GCF_036934945.1. NCBI lineage: Eukaryota > Metazoa > Chordata > Actinopteri > Salmoniformes > Salmonidae > Oncorhynchus > Oncorhynchus masou. Next base: position 8,342 of record NW_027000132.1, read on the forward strand.
GTTGCTAAAACTGTTTTTGGGTTTTAGAACACCAGTATCCATAGCCTTTCTGAATAATGACATTACATTAATAATGACACTACATCTGATTTGATTAAACTGTATTTTATTATGAATTAATACAACTGATTGTCATAATAAACCAGTAGTCATTTGTTCACCCAGCTCCCCCACATGCTGAGAGGATACAGACAGATTGTCTTTTTACATTGATGCTCTCATTCAATCATTATGTGCTCCTCATATTGTCACTTTAGTCGACTTGAATTGAATTAGTCCACTGAACATCATGTATAAAATCACTGAACTGAAGATAGGGGCCTTGATCCAATATCCACAGTAGCACCCTACTTGTTTCAGTTAAGGTGGTCTGGTGTGGATGTTAGAACACCGCATGGACACTGAGGGCGTTCCAGGCTGACTATATTGCAGTCAAGCTGTGTGCAGCAACCAATGGTTGTGTGCCACATCATCGATTGCGCAGTCAGGAAACGCAGGTTAACTGATATCTTAAACACAAACACCTATCCAGGCATTGTGAGATCTGGCAGGCGACTGTAATATAGTCTGCCTGGAACAGGCCCTATATTCATTTGCAATTGAATTCAAAATCAGCTCAGGCTGAGGAAGCAGGGAAAGGGAATCAGAGGAGCCCTCCTCTTCACTTTGATTGACACTTCACACACTCATACTGTATGTCCAGTGTTCTGTCTGTGCTGTGTGTCAGAGGACTATAAAAGTGGTTCCCCCCCAACACCCCCATTCTGTCCAAGCTTCCTGTTCCCTTTTAAGGTAGGTACACGGTCCCTATTCCTCTACCTCAATCTTCATATTCATTATTCTGTTCTTCCTCTTCCTCCTCTTCTTCTTCCCTCTGTTATATCCGGACGATGCGAGGTGTTCAGGGTGGTCAGTGGGTCAGGGTGGTCAGGGTAGTCTCGGTGGTCAGGGTCGTCAGGGTAGTACGGGTGTTCAGGGTGGTCAGGGTGCTCAGGGTAGTCTGGGTGTTCAGGGTGGTCAGGGTGGTCTGGGTGGTCAGGGTAGTCTGGGTGGTCAGGGTGGTCAGGGTTGTCAGGGTGTTCAGGGTTGCCATGGTTTCCTGTCTCTTCCTCTATGGTCAGACTTGTGTTTGATGCAGCATTTGTCACCATACAGGCAGCCAGTAGTCCTCCAGAAGAAACACTCATCACCATTGATGGGAGCCATCCTCCTGGTCCTGGGAGAGACAAACAAACAGTATGAAAACACAAGCACCTCCAGGGAAGTGCTCCCATCCCCACCTTCTGTCAGTTATCTGTAATTTTTTTACAATTCATGGCACATAGATTAATAACAATTTTGAATACAACATTATAAATGCTATAGTTGATGTTTTGACAGATAGTCGGATGTCCTTACCCTGTGGCGGTATACTTGGAGGCTGAGGAGGTGTTGAGGACTCGGTTGGAGGTTGGTCCTCTGAGGACAGGACCAAGCGGTCTGGGTAACAAATCACCAGTCTGGTGCTCTCCAGCTCCACCACCTGGACAGTAGGCCAAACAGCATCCACTGTCAAAATACAGTGCCTTGCGAAAGTATTCGGCCCCCTTGAACTTTGCGACCTTTTGCCACATTTCAGGCTTCAAACATAAAGATATAAAACTGTATTTTTTGTGAAGAATCAACAACAAGTGGGACACAATCATGAAGTGGAACAACATTTATTGGATATTTCAAACTTTTTTAACAAATCAAAAACTGAAAAATTGGGCGTGCAAAATTATTAGTTAGCCTAGTCCCAATAGTACAATGGAACCAATGGCATATTCCCAATTGTGCAATGGAACCAATAGCCTAGCCCCAATAGTGCAATGGAACCAATAGCATTGTCACAATAGTACAAAGGAACCAATAGCATATTCCCAAAAGTACAATCTCCTTTTTTTCAAGCTAAATAATTGATAGCACATCTCACATAGTTAAATGCATTTGACATTTATGTTTCATCCCACCACTCACCTGGAGCCTCTCCAAGGCGAGAGCAGCCATGTTGCTATTCTTGATGTTCACAAAGCCACATCATCTCTCATGTAGAACTCTGATACTCTCTATCTCACCACACATATAACCACAACTAGGGAGAGACTAAACATTGAGAGTATTATAGTTCTACATTATATTTCTATGTTATTTACTGTAGATGAGGGGAGATAAAATTAGAACTCTGATACTCTCTCCCTACACCTACAGTACAGAATGTATAATTAGAATGTAGAACTCTGATACGATCTTCCCTCACCTACAGTACAGCACATAGAATTATAATGTAGAACTGTGATGCTCTCTGTGTTCTGTACTGTAGGTGAGGGGAGATAGAATTAGAATGTAGAACTGTGATGCTCTCTATGTTCTGTACTGTAGGTGAGGGGAGATATAATTAGAATGTGGAACTCTGATACTCTCTATGTTCTGTACTGTAGCTGAGGGGAGATATAATTAGAATGTGGAACTCTGTTACTCTCTATGTTCTGTACTGTAGCTGAGGGGAGATACAATTAGAATGTAGAACTCTGTTACTCTCTATGTTCTGTACTGTAGGCGAGGGGAGATATAATTAGAATGTGGAACTCTGATACTCTCTATGTTCTGTACTGTAGCTGAGGGGAGATACAATTAGAATGTGGAACTCTGAAAGTCCTGTAAGTCTCTGGATAAGAGCGTCTGTTGACTAACATGTAGTTAGAGATGCAGATACAGAACTAAAACAGATGGGGCATGATGGTCATACGTTTTGAAAAGGTCCAATATGTGTTTCTCAGTGAGGTCCATGGTGACGTTCCCCACCCAGAGACAGGGACAGGGGGACCAGAGGAGGAGAGGAAGGGAGGGGACCATGGTCAGAATAAATCCATTACAGCAACCTTACAACAACCCAACATTATGAATGTGACCTAAATGGCACCCTATCCCCTACACAGTCCACTATGTTTGACCGTGACCTTGAGGCTCGGGTAGAAAATAGTGCACTGTGTAGGAATAGGGTGCTATTTTGGACAGTCTATAGAACCCATAGCTGTAGGTATATACACTCACATTAAAGTATGTATAATTTAGATGTGGAATAACCAAACAACAGACTGGGTGTGATTTCAGTGAACGAAGCTGGTCTGTAATGATGAGACCTGGAGATTCATGTTAGCTAACAGGAGCTAATGTCTACACATTAGCTCAGTGGGCTAGCATGGTCTAGAATCACAGTACAACCCAGGTATGATAGCCAGAGTTAAACATACACACCCAGTAGAGTCCTGAGGGGAGGAGAGGTCCACCACTGGAGTCATGAGGGAAGGAGAGGTCCATCACTGGAGTCCTGAGGGGAGGAGAGGTCCACCACTGGAGTCATGAGGGGAGGAGAGGTCCACCACTGGAATCATGAGGGGAGGAGAGGTCCACCACTGGAGTCATGAGGGGAGGAGAGGTCCACCACTGGAGTCCTGAGGGGAGGAGAGGTCCACCACTGGAGTCATGAGGGGAGGAGAGGTCCACCACTGGAGTCATGAGGGGAGGAGAGGTCCACCAATGGAGTCCCTGAGGGGAGGAGAGGTACAACACTGGAGTCCTGAGGGGAGGAGAGGTCCACCACTGGAGTCATGAGGGGAGGAGAGGTCCACCACTGGAGTCATGAGGGGAGGAGAGGTCCACCACTGGAGTCATGAGGGGAGGAGAGGTCCACCACTGGAGTCATGAGGGGAGGAGAGGTCCACCACTGGAGTCATGAGGGGAGGAGAGGTCCACCACTGGAATCATGAGGGGAGGAGAGGTCCACCACTGGAATCATGAGGGGAGGAGAGGTCCACCACTGGAGTCATGAGGGGAGGAGAGGTCCACCAATGGAGTCCCTGAGGGGAGGAGAGATCCACCACTGGAGTCATGAGAGGAAGGAGAGGTCCACCACTGGAGTCATGAGAGGAAGGAGAGGTCCACTACTGGAGTCATGAGAGGAAGGAGAGGTCCACCACTGGAGTCATGAGAGGAAGGAGAGGTCCACCACTGGAGTCATGAGGGGAGGAGAGGTCCACCACTGGAGTCCTGAGGGGAGGAGAGGTCCACTACTGGAGTCCTGAGGGGAGGAGAGGTCCACCACTGGAGTCCTGAGGGGAAGAGAGGTCCACTACTGGAGTCCTTAGAGGAAGGAGAGGTCCACCACTGGAGTCCTGAGGGGCGGAGAGGTCCACTACTGGAGTCTTGAGGGGAGGAGAGGTCCACCACTGGAGTCCTGAGGGGAGGAGAGGTCCACTACTGGAGTCTTGAGGGGAGGAGAGGTCCACCACTGGAGTCCTGAGAGGGGAGCCGAGAGCAGTCTGCACAGTGGTAAACTTCTCCAGCAGCAATAAACTGGGGTGAGGGGGAGAGAGAGAGAGGGAGAGAGAGAGAGGGGGGGGGGGAGGGGGAGAGAGGGGGGAGAGGGGGAGGTGGAGAGAGAGAGGGGGGAGAGAGGGGGGGAGAGGGAGAGAGAGGGGGGGAGGGGGAGAGAGAGAGAGGGGGGGGGTAGAGAGGGAGTGAGAGGTGATGAACAGTGCTTGGTGTTGATCTTTGACAGTGTATCTCCTGACAGTAATGTAGTATCCCTGACCTGCCTATAGCCAAGCTATGTGGTTCAATGGTTCCATCATGTCTCCAATAGGTAGAAATATAAGAAACGAGCAGAATGGATTTAGTTATGAATCAATGCATGTTAGTCAAACAATCAATGTATTTGTTGTCTATTTATTGTCTACCTTTGATCTCATTTACAACATGATGCTTATACTGTATTCAATGTGTCTAAAATAAATGTACTAATGAATAATTAATCATTTGATAATGAAACAAGCAATATCATGACACTGAACAATATGGTATTACATAATATAAAATAGAGAATGACCAGTAATGACTGACAGCAATACAAAGTAAAACATATTTTAACACATCAGGAACAACTCCAGAGATACAAACATTTAAAAGCTCTTGTCAATATTATTCCTTTTTGTGTCACTAAGACAAGACATAACTTTATATAAAAAATCTGGAATTGGCAAAATCCCATAAAAAAGATAAGCAATACAATCTACAGATAGTAAACAGATAAGTTGACATGTTGAACCTGTAAATGAACCCACAAATGCTGATGCTCCAGATACTCAACTCATCTAAAGAAGTCCAGTTTCATTGCTTCTTTAATCAGCGAGCACAACAGTATTCAGCTGTGTTAACATAATTACAATATGGTTTTCTAATGATTAATTTGCCTTTTAAAATGATAAACTTGGATTAGCTAACACAACGTGCCATTGGAACACAGGAGTGATGGTTGCTGATAATGGGCCTCTGTCTGCCTTTGTAGATATTCCATAAAACATCTGCATTTTCCAGGTAGAATAGTAATTTACAACATTAACAATGTCTACACTGCATTTCTGATCAATTAGATGCTATTTTAATGGACAATTTTTTTTTGCTTTTCTTTCAAAACAAGGACATTTTCAGCGACCCCAAACTTTTGAACGGTAGTGCACATACTGTATTTATCATTAGGAGAACAATCTAAATTCCAGCACTTACTCAAAAGTTAAAGCTCATTGTCTCAAACCTTCTAGATTAAAAAGCAATATCATAGTAAGAGAATAGCATTATGAGGCCTAGCTTTGGTTTGATGCTGTTGCTCTTCAGTCCAGGTTCTGTGGTGGTTCTCTTCAGTCCAGGTTTTGTGGTGGTTCTCTTCTGTCCAGGTTCTGTGGTGGAACAAACAGTGGAAATGGGGTACAGGGCCTCAATACTGAAAATGAACCAGGCTCATACTGACTATGTTTCCATGCACACCAATATTCCATTATTATTTGGGATACTCAAGTATTCTGTTTTTGATTTGACGCATATAAACTTCCTATCCCATTTACAATAACCCAAAAAGCTTGTATTCCGGTTATGAGAAACCTGGATAAGATGCCTGGGATATGAGGATTTTAGACAGGATACTGTGGCAGGTAAACCTCTCATCCCATTTACTGTTTTTCGTGGTCTGTGCTGTCAGGCTCAGTTTCTCATATCATGGATGTTGTGTGATGATGTTTTCATCTGATTCACCCATAATTTAGACAAGTTATCAGGATATGTTAAGACCCAGATGCAGACCGTGTCGAAGCAACAATGTTAATTACAGCAACTGGGGCAAAGGTACAGGACGGCAGGCAGGGTCAGGACAGACAAGGGTAAAATCCAGGAGGATGAGAAAAGAGAGACTGGGGAAAAGCAGGAGCTGAGAACAGACAAACAGAGAACACCGGTATAAATACACAAGAGATAATGGGGAAGAAGGGCAACACCAGGAGGAGGGAGGAGAGAATCACAAAGACAGGTGAAATAGATCAGGGTGTGACACAAGTTTATGCTTGTAATTTACGACATTTGGTAGACCATTTGTTTGTCAACTACAGTGCATTTGTCACGTTCTGACCATGGTTCTTGTGTGTTTTCCTTGTTTTAGTGTTGGTCAGGACGTGAGCTGGGTGGGCATTCTATGTTGTGTGTCTAGTTTGTCTATTTCTATGTTTGGTCTGATATGGTTCTCAATCAGAGGCAGGTGGTAGTCATTGTCTCTGATTGGGAAACATATTTAGGTAGCCTGTTTTGTGTTGGGTTTGGTGGGTGGTTGTTTCCTGTGTCAGTGTTTGTGCCACACGGGACTGTTTCGGGTTTTTACGTTTCTTGTTTTTGTAGTCGTGTTCATGTTGAGTTTTCCTATTAAAACCATGGACAGTTACCATGCTGCGTTTTGGTCCGGCTCTCCTTCGACGGAAGAATCCCGTTACAGCATTTGGAAAGTATTCAGACCCCTTGACTTTTTCCACATTTTGAACATTACAGTCTTATTATAAAATTGACACACAATAACCTCATGACAAAGCAAAAAACAGTTTTTATAAATATTTGCTAATTTATTCACAATAAAAAAATGAAATATAACATTTACATAAGTATTCAGACCCTTTACTCAATACTTTTTTGAAACACCTTTGGCAGTGATTACATCAACAATTGTTCTTGTGTATGATGTTACAAGCTTGGCACACCTGTATTTGGGGAGTTTCTCCCATTCTTCTCTGTAGATCCTCTCAAGCTCTGTCAGGTTGCATGGGGAGCGTTGCTGCACAGCTATTTTCAGGTCTCTCCAGAGATGTTCAATCAGGTTCAAGTCCGGGCTCTAGCTGGGCCACTCAAGGACATTCAGAGACTTGTCCTGAAGCCAGTTCTGTGTTGTCTTGGCTGTTTGCTTAAGGTCTTTGTCTTGTTGGAAGGTGAACCTTCGGCCTAGTCTGAGGTCCTCAGCGATTTGGAGCAGGTTTTCATCAAGGATCTACCTGTACTTTGATCCATTCATCTTTCCTTCGATCCTGACTAGACTCCCAGTACCTGCCACTGAAAAACATCCCCACAGCATGATGCTTCCACCACTATGCTTCAGCGTAGGGATGGTGCCAGGTTTCCTCCAGATGTGACGCTTGGCATTCAGGCCAAAGTGTTTAATCTTGGTTTCATCAGACCAGAGAATCTTTTTTCTCATGGTCTTTAGGTGCATTTTGGCAAACTCCAAGTGGGCTGTCATGTGCCTTTTACTGAGGAGTGGATTCCGTCTGGTCACTCTACCATAAAGGCCTGATTGGTGGAGTGCTGCAGAGATGGTTGCCCTTCTGGAAGGTTCTCCCCTCTCCACAGAGCTCTGTCAGAGTGACCATTGGGTTCTTGGTCACCTTCCCGACCAAGGCCCTTCACCCCCGATTACCCAGTTTTACCAGGCGGCCTACTCTAGGAAGAGTCTTGGTGGTTCCAAACTTCTTCCATTTGAGAATGAAGGAGGCCACTGTGTTCTTGGGTAAAGCAGCAGAAATGTTTTGGTACTGTACCCTTCCCAAAAAAATCAAATCAAATCAAATGTTATTTGTCACATACACATGGTTAGCAGATGTTAATGCGAGTGTAGCGAAATGCTTGTGCTTCTAGTTCCGACAATGCAGTAATAACCAACATGTAATCTAACTAACAATTCCTAATCTACTGTCTTATACACAGTGTAAGGGGATAAAGAATATGTACATAAGGATATATGAATGAGTGATGATACAGAGCTGCATAGGCAAGATACAGTAGATGGTATCGAGTACAGTATATACATATGAGATGAGTATGTAAACAAAGTGGCATAGTTAAAGTGGCTAGTGATACATGTATTACATAAGGATGCAGTCGATGATATAGAGTACAGTATATACGTATGCATATGAGATGAATAATGTAGGGTAAGTAACATTATATAAGGTAGCATTGTTTAAAGTGGCTAGTGAGCTCTCGGAGCTCTACGGACAATTCCTTCGACCTCATGGCTTGGTTTTTGCTCTGACATGCACTGTCAACCGTGGAACATTACATAGACAGGTGTGTACCTTTCCAAATCATGTCTAATCAATTGAAGTTACCACAGGTGGACTCCAATCAAGTTGTAGAAACAGCTCAAGGATGATCAATGGAAATATGATGCACCTGAGCTCAATTCCGAGTCTATCAGCAAAGGGTCTGAATAGTTATATAAATAAACAGGGTTGTGGAGTAACGGGTTACATGTAAGGGATTACAAAGACGGTAACTGTAATCCGTTACGTTACCAGCAAAAATATTGCAATCAGATTACGGATACTTTGGAAAAACTTGATGATTACTTCGAGGATGACTTTTAAATTCAGAAAGGATGTTTGCAAAAAATATCTTTGACACTTCTCTGTTTTCTCAATGCCATTCAAATCAGCATTGAAAAAAGGCTCAAGTCAGACACCACTGTGATGACACACCAAATGTGTTTGATCGATGGTGGGAAAAGCTCAGGAATGGGCTTTGTAGGCTTCGGTCCAAGTTATGTCTTCCAATGGTGCGAATGCTGTCGGCATCCAAAGATTATCCAACTTGAATAAACGCTTGGAGGTAAGGATGACAGCAGTGGTGTAGTCTACGGCGATACGGATATTTCTTATTATTGATATCTACATAGCGCATTGATGTGAATCATACTGCTGCTCTCTCATTTAGCTATCTGCGCCTTACGGATTGTGGTTGTTGTGGACGGCTATTCACAAATCTAAATGTGTATTTTTACCCAATAGTGGTTGAATTCAGGAAGTTTAAGTTGCCTATCAATCATTGCTTTTTAAACCAGTGGACAGCCAGCAAAAAATGTGCTCTTGCAACAGCTGCATAGTGTGGTTCCCAGCCTATGGAACAACAGCTGCATAGTGTGGTTCCCAGCCTATGGAACAACAGCTGCATAGTGTGGTTCCCAGCCTATGGAACAACAGCTGCATAGTGTGGTTCCCAGCCTATGGAACAACAGCTGCATAGTGTGGTTCCCAGCCTATGGAACAACAGCTGCATAGTGTGGTTCCCAGCCACAACAGCTGCATAGTGTGGTTCCCAGCCTATGGAACAACAGCTGCATAGTGTGGTTCCCAGCCTATGGAACAACAGCTGCATACTGTGGTTCCCAGCCTATGGGACAACAGCTGCATAGTGTGGTTCCCAGCCTATGGGACAACAGCTGCATAGTGTGGTTCCCAGTCTATGGAACAACAGCTGCATAGTGTGGTTCCCAGCCTATGGAACAACAGCTGCATAGTGTGGTTCCCAGCCTATGGAACAACAGCTGCATAGTGTGGTTCCCAGCCTATGGAACAACAGCTGCATAGTGTGGTTCCCAGCCTATGGAACAACAGCTGCATACTGTGGTTCCCAGCCTAGGAACAACAGCTGCATACTGTGGACAACAGCTGCATAGTGTGGTTCCCAGCCTATGGGACAACAGCTGCATAGTGTGGTTCCCAGTCTATGGAACAACAGCTGCATAGTGTGGTTCCCAGCCTATGGAACAACAGCTGCATAGTGTGGTTCCCAGCCTATGGAACAACATTTAACATTTACATTTAAGTCATTTAGCAGACGCTCTTATCCAGAGCGACTTACAAATTGGTGAATTCACCTTCTGACATCCAGTGGAACAGCCACTTTACAATAGTGCATCTAAATCATTAAGGGGGTGAGAAGGATTACTTATCCTATCCTAGGCATTCCTTGAAGAGGTGGGGTTTCAGGTGTCTCCGGAAGGTGGTGATTGACTCCGCTGTCCTGGCGTCGTGAGGGAGTTTGTTCCACCATTGGGGGCCAGAGCAGCGAACAGTTTTGACTGGGCTGAGCGGGAACTGTACTTCCTCAATGGTAGGGAGGCGAGCAGGCCAGAGGTGGTTGAACGCAGTGCCCTTGCTTGGGTGTAGGGCCTGATCAGAGCCTGGAGGTACTGCGGTGCCGTTCCCCTCACAGCTCCGTAGGCAAGCACCATGGTCTTGTAGCGGATGCGAGCTTCAACTGGAAGCCAGTGGAGAGAGCGGAGGAGCGGGGTGACGTGAGAGAACTTGGGAAGGTTGAACACCAGACGGGCTGCGGCGTTCTGGATGAGTTGTAGGGGTTTAATGGCACAGGCAGGGAGCCCAGCCAACAGCGAGTTGCAGTAATCCAGACGGGAGATGACAAGTGCCTGGATTAGGACCTGCGCCGCTTCCTGTGTGAGGCAGGGTCGTACTCTGCGGATGTTGTAGAGCATGAACCTACAGGAACGGGCCACCGCCATGATGTTGGTTGAGAACGACAGGGTGTTGTCCAGGATCACGCCAAGGTTCTTAGCGCTCTGGGAGGAGGACACAATGGAGTTGTCAACCGTGATGGCGAGATCATGGAACGGGCAGTCCTTCCCCGGGAGGAAGAGCAGCTCCGTCTTGCCGAGGTTCAGCTTGAGGTGGTGATCCGTCATCCACACTGATATGTCTGCCAGACATGCAGAGATGCGATTCGCCACCTGGTCATCAGAAGGGGGAAAGGAGAAGATTAATTGTGTGTCGTCTGCATAGCAATGATAGGAGAGACCATGTGAGGTTATGACAGAGCCAAGTGACTTGGTGTATAGCGAGAATAGGAGAGGGCCTAGAACAGAGCCCTGGGGGACACCAGTGGTGAGAGCACGTGGCGAGGAGACAGATTCTCGCCACGCCACCTGGTAGGAGCGACCTGTCAGGTAGGACGCAATCCAAGCGTGGGCCGCGCCAGAGATGCCCAACTCGGAGAGGGTGGAGAGGAGGATCTGATGGTTCACAGTATCGAAGGCAGCCGATAGGTCTAGAAGGATGAGAGCAGAGGAGAGAGAGTTAGCTTTAGCAGTGCGGAGCGTCTCCGTGATACAGAGAAGAGCAGTCTCAGTTGAATGACTAGTCTTGAAACCTGACTGATTTGGATCAAGAAGGTCATTCTGAGAGAGATAGCGGGAGAGCTGGCCAAGGACGGCACGTTCAAGAGCTTTGGAGAGAAAAGAAAGAAGGGATACTGGTCTGTAGTTGTTGACATCGGAGGGATCGAGTGTAGGTTTTTTCAGAAGGGGTGCAACTCTCGCTCTCTTGAAGATGGAAGGGACGTAGCCAGCGGTCAGGGATGAGTTGATGAGCGAGGTGAGGTAAGGGAGAAGGTCTCCGGAAATGGTCTGGAGAAGAGAGGAGGGGATAGGGTCAAGCGGGCAGGTTGTTGGGCGGCCGGCCGTCACAAGAAGCGAGATTTCATCTGGAGAGAGAGGGGAAAAAGAGGTCAGAGCACAGGTTAGGGCAGTGTGAGCAGAACCAGCGGTGTCGTTTGACTTAGCAAACGAGGATCGGATGTCGTCGACCTTCTTTTCAAAATGGTTGACGAAGTCATCTGCAGAGAGGGAGGAGGGGGGAGGGGGAGGAGGATTCAGGAGGGAGGAGAAGGTGGCAAAGAGCTTCCTAGGGTTAGAGGCAGATGCTTGGAATTTAGAGTGGTAGAAAGTGGCTTTAGCAGCAGAGACAGAGGAGGAAAATGTAGAGAGGAGGGAGTGAAAGGATGCCAGGTCCGCAGGGAGGCGAGTTTTCCTCCATTTCCGCTCGGCTGCCCGGAGCTCTGTTCTGTGAGCTCGCAATGAGTCGTCGAGCCACGGAGCGGGAGGGGAGGACCGAGCCGGCCTGGAGGATAGGGGACATAGAGAGTCAAAGGATGCAGAAAGGGAAGTGAGGAGGGTTGAGGAGGCAGAATCAGGAGATAGGTTGGAGAAGGTATGAGCAGAGGGAAGAGATGATAGGATGGAAGAGGAGAGAGTAGCGGGGGAGAGAGAGCGAAGGTTGGGACGGCGCGATACCATCCGAGTAGGGGCTGTGTGGGAAGTGTTGGATGAGAGCGAGAGGGAAAAGGATACAAGGTAGTGGCCGGAGACTTGGAGGGGAGTTGCAATGAGGTTAGTGGAAGAACAGCATCTAGTAAAGATGAGGTCGAGCGTATTGCCTGCCTTGTGAGTAGGGGGAAGGTGAGAGGGTGAGGTCAAAAGAGGAGAGGAGTGGAAAGAAGGAGGCAGAGAGGAATGAGTCAAAGGTAGACGTGGGGAGGTTAAAGTCGCCCATGACTGTGAGAGGTGAGCCGTCCTCAGGAAAGGAGCTTATCAAGGCATCAAGCTCATTGATGAACTCTCCGAGGGAACCTGGAGGGCGATAAATGATAAGGATGTTAAGCTTGAAAGGGCTGGTAACTGTGACAGCATGGAATTCAAAGGAGGCGATAGACAGATGGGTAAGGGAAGAGAGAGAGAATGACCACTTGGGAGAGATGAGGATCCAGGTGCCACCACCCCGCTGACCAGAAGCTCTCGGGGTGTGCGAGAACACGTGGGCGGACGAAGAGAGAGCAGTAGGAGTAGCAGTGTTATCTGTGGTGATCCATGTTTCCGTCAGTGCCAAGAAGTCGAGGGACTGGAGGGAGGCATAGGCTGAGATGAACTCTGCCTTGTTGGCCGCAGATCGGCAGTTCCAGAGGCTACCGGAGACCTGGAACTCCACGTGGGTCGTGCGCGCTGGGACCACCAGATTAGGGTGGCCGCGGCCACGCGGTGTGGAGCGTTTGTATGGTCTGTGCAGAGAGGAGAGAACAGGGATAGATAGACACATAGTTGACAGGCTACAGAAGAGGCTACGCTAATGCAAAGGAGATTGGAATGACAAGTGGACTACACGTCTCGAATGTTCAGAAAGTTAAGCTTACGTAGCAAGAATCTTATTGACTAAAATGATTGAAATGATACAGTACTGCTGGAGTAGGCTAGCTGGTAGTGGCTGCGATGTTGACACTACACTAATCAAGTCGTTCCGTCGAGTGTAATAGTTTCTACAGTGCTGCTATTCGGGGGCTAGCTGGCTAGCTAGCAGGTTGATTGCGTTACGTTACATTAAAAGAACGACAATAGCTGGCTAGCTAACCTAGAAAATCGCTCTAGGCTACACAATTGTCTTAGATACAAAGACGGCTATGTAGCTAGCTAGCTACGATCAAACAAATCAAACCGTTGTACTGTAATAGTTTCTACAGTGCTGCTATTCGGGGGCTAGCTGGCTAGCTACGTTAAAAGAACGACAATAGCTGGCCAGCTAACCTAGAAAATCGCTCTAGACTACACAATTGTCTTAGATACAAAGACGGCTATGTAGCTGGCTAGCTACGATCAAACAAATCAAACCGTTGTACTGTAATGAAGTGAAATGAAAATGTGATACTACCTGTGGAGCGACGCGAATGTTGACCGGGTAGTTGAAGTTCAATTCGGTAGAGGTTGGCTAGCTGTTGGCTAGCTAGCTAGCAGCATCTCCTACGTTAAGGACGACAAATAGCTGGCTAGCTAACCTCGGTAAATTAAGATAATCACTCTAAGTCTACACACTCTAAACTACACAATTATCTTGGATACGAAGACAGCGAAGACAACTATGTAGCTAGCTGACACTACGCTAATCGAGTCGTTCAGTTGAGTGTAATAGTTTCTACAGTGCTGGTGGACAGTGGATGTTAGCTAGCTGCTTAGCTAGCTGCTGGGCAGATACGTTAGGACGACGAAATACGATATTATGCAATTATCTTTGATACAAAGACGGCTATGTAGCTAGCTAAGAAGAAATTGCTAAGATTAGACAAATCAAACCGTTGTACTATAATGAAATGTAATGAAAAGTTATACTACCTGCGGACCGAAGTGTAGATGCGACCGCTCGCTCCAACCCGGAACCGAAAACAACAGCTGCATAGTGTGGTTCCCAGCCTATGGAACAACAGCTGCATAGTGTGGTTCCCAGCCTATGGAACAACAGCTGCATACTGTGGTTCCCAGCCTATGGGACAACAGCTGCATAGTGTGGTTCCCAGCCTATGGAACAACAGCTGCATAGTGTGGTTCCCAGCCTATGGAACAACAGCTGCATAGTGTGGTTCCCAGCCTATGGAACAACAGCTACATAGTGTGGTTCCCAGCCTATGGGACAACAGCTGCATAGTGTGGTTCCCAGCCTATGGAACAACAGCTTCATAGTGTGGTTCCCAGCCTATGGAACAACAGCTGCATAGTGTGGTTCCCAGCCTATGGAATAAAAGTGGAGCTTTTATTGCTCAATCTAATTCATGCTGATAATAGTTTGTTTTACCCATAGGCCTAATGGACAACTGCTCAAACTCGCACACTTTTGATAGACTTAAAAGGGGCAATCTGTAGTTGCTACATCGATTTTTGGACTTACAAATATACCAGTCAAAAGTTTGGACACACCTAATCATTCAAGGTTTTTTCTTTATTTTTACTATTTCTACATTGTAGTTTGACATCAAAACTATGAAATAACACATATGGAATCATGTAGTAACCAACAAAGTTTTAAACATATGAAACTATATTTCATAAAATATATATTATTTGAATGTTGTTCAACATTTCCCTGGCTAACTAACGGATAATTCGATCCAGCTAGGAAGATACTGAAAAATACTTGTTCCACCACTTCCTCCCTATCCTCAAACTTTACAAATATCAGTTGTTTTTCGGTTACAGCTCATGAAGTACATTTCATCACCTTCTCACCCCTGTCTCCGTGGTCAGGCTTCTCACCTAACGTTACCTCTTCCTTATCATTCAGGGGACACGCTGCTGTAACTGACAAAATGCCTTTCCAAGGCGCACGCTGATGCTGTAACTGACAAAATGCCTTTCCAAGGTGCATGCTGATGCTGTAACTGACAAAATGCCTTTCCAAGGCGCACGCTGATGCTGTAACTGACAAAATGCCTTTCCAAGGTGCATGCTGATGCTGTAACTGACAAAATGCCTTTCCAAGGTGCATGCTGATGCTGTAACTGACAAAATGCCTTTCCAAGGTGCATGCTGATGCTGTTACTGACAAAATGCCTTTCCAAGGCGCACGCTGATGCTGTAACTGACAAAATGCCTTTCCAAGGTGCATGCTGATGCTGTAACTGACAAAATGCCTTTCCAAGGCGCACGCTGATGCTGTAACTGACAAAATGCCTTTCCAAGGTGCATGCTGATGCTGTAACTGACAAAATGCCTTTCCAAGGTGCATGCTGATGCTGTAACTGACAAAATGCCTTTCCAAGGTGCACGCTGATGCTGTAACTGACAAAATGCCTTTCCAAGGTGCACGCTGATGCTGTAACTGACAAAATGCCTTTCCAAGGTGCATGCTGATGCTGTAACTGACAAAATGCCTTTCCAAGGTGCACGCTGATGCTGTAACTGACAAAATGCCTTTCCAAGGTGCATGCTGATGCTGTAACTAGTAAGTTGGTTATCTCTTCTTTCTTCAGTTGTGTGCTGCGCTGCATTATGTTGTTATGTAATGTGAACGATTGGCTGAGCCTTGGATACAGCCAGTATTGCTCCAAACGCGCATCACTCGTGCGCTTACAGGCAGCAAGAGATTGCATGGCTGTGTGCTCGATTTAATGCACCTGTCAGCATTGGGTTTGGCCCAAAATAACCAAATCCATTCATTTGAAGGGGTGTCCACATTCTATTCTATATATGCATTGTATATATATATAAATATATTGTATATATATATATATATATATATATATACAATGCATACTATATATAGAATAGAATGTGGACACCCCTTCAAATGAATGGATGAATGTTATTTTGGGCCAAACCCAATGCTGACAGGTGTGTGTATATATATATATATATATATATATAGATTCAACTACAGTTAGCAGCTTCTCTTCTGTCATAACTTGTTGCCCCAGAGGACTAAATAAAGTAGTGCTAACCAGAGTAATGTCATACATAGAAAGAATGAATGCATTAGTGTGCATTAGTAATTAACACCAGTAAAGTTCTGTGTTTCATTTAGGGACCGGGGAGAAAACACAATAACTCCAAAACAGTGGAAAGTGTCTTCCTGTGCCAAATGTCCAAATGTCATCAGTTTGACCAGTATGAAGGAAATGATGAAACCAGGTTCTGATTGGACTTCAGTCGTGGGTGCATATTATATGTGGTTGGAATACTGTCGGCTTGCATAACAGTGTCAAAGATAACACATGACACGCCGTTCCATTTTCTCAAGAGATGCTGAAAGAAAGAAGTCATATTTCTCCACTCCTGTTCCTGATACAAAAGTAACATTTGTTGTTTCATTTTACTGGGGGGGAAAAGCACAATTCTACTGGCATTAATAGGATACAGGCCTACAGACAGTGTCCATATTTCAGTTATTATTCCATTTAGCCCATGTTGATTTCAATTATACATGTTCTGTGTATTCATGGGTACAGGGATACTGGTGAGCGGGATATCAAAGGTGCATGTGTAACGGATGTGAAACGGCTAGCTAGTCAGCGGTGGTGCGTGCTAAATGGCGTTTCAATCGGTGACGTCACTTGCTCTGAGACCTTGAAGTAGTGGTTCCCTTTGCTCTGCAAAGGCCGTGGCTTTGTGGAGCGATGGGAAACAATGCTTCGTGGGTGACTGTTGTTGATGTGTGCAGAGGGTCCCTGGTTCGTGCCCTGGTATGGGCGAAGGGACGGTCTAAAGTTATACTGTTGCACATGTAAACTGCTACTATCCAGAATACTGTGTGCATGTAAACATGGGCATTGTGTCTGTTTAAACTGAGATGCGGTATGATGCAAAACTATTTCCTAATGTATACAATAGTCATCATCATCAACAACAACAATACCTTATAGAACAGGGGCCTGTTGCACAAAACTAGGATAAGGGATTAAGCCAGGATATCTTGGTGATCCTGGCTCAATTGATCCGTAATCCGGTTGCACTAAAGATGGATAGGGGGCAGGAGGATATGTTATGGTATAAATTACCATGGAGATTTATTCTGTGGAGCTAGCCTGCTCCAGACCAGGCTAAATTCCAGGATCTATTTAATCTCATCCCTAATGTCAGTCAGCAGTCACCACAAATGGAAACCAATAGTTATTTCACTGCTCACTATACATTGTTATCACATATAACTAGACCCACTGTTATTATTTAAACGTTTGTGATCATTAATTTCAATGATTTTGGATAAAAAATTATTTTTAGATGATGTTGCTATCATTAGATAATTTACAGTTTCCCATAGACTATAAGGCTATATATAAAATGATAGAATATTAGGGCCACAGAGGGGAAAAAAACAGTCATAATATTGTAACCAGTTGTTTTAAAGGAGGACAGTTGTTAAAATGACAGATGTGGGGCATTTCGTGAAATTGTACTTCAGTATGGTTTCATAAACAAAGACATGCTGATGTGCCAGAATATTAAGTATCACATTGTCATAAGTATCAAAACTGTAAAAACAATATGTAGCTTTTCTGCAGAAAGAACCAGCCTCATAAATGTATGACTTTATCCTTTTTCTTCAGTGTGGCCCTAGTACTCTGTCATATAAACAAATACACATTCCATATGAATATAAAAACACAATGTGTAACATTATGTTCCTTTATTGAATAAGGACAAAACAAAGCAGGTAAACCATCAGCTCCTTTCGAAACTGAAGTCACAGTGACTCTACAAGATGGAAAGCACAGAATCCAAGCATATTATACAAAATGATACATACACATTCAAAGGTCTGTATATAACACACCCTGCATGTCTGCACACTAAAATAAATGCAGGACAAATCCATACACATCAACTGAACAGACAAATGAATGGATGCAGTAGCCTCCCTGCAGCCTTGTATTACACACAGTATACCGCACAAACATCATGAGGCCAAATTCGTCAAAAAACGAACCCAAAAAAACCCAAATTCCTCTGCCACCGCAGGACATATTTAACCAAAATTGAAAGCACACATACTAACTAAAATAATTCAACACATATTGGTCCCTCAGCAGCCGACCACTGTCGTCATCAGGGAAGATTGCCGGATTGTCCCAGTCCATGGCTGGTGGCACTCTGGGGGCCCTCTCCTTCCTCAGGCAGGCCACATTGTGGAGGACAACACAAGCCACAGTAATATCACATGCCCTAACAGGGCTGACCCTTAATTTGTGAAGGCAGTGAAAGCGTGCCTTCAGGAGGCCAAAGGTCATTTCAACTCTGGCCCTGGTCCTGGCATGGGCATGGTTGTAGGCCTGCTGTGCTTCCTGGGGGTCTGTGAAAGGTGTCAGGAGAAAAGGCTGGCAGCCATACCCCCTGTCTCCCAGCAACACACCAGAGAATTCACCTGTCAACACAAAATCTCATCATTACTACCTCATAAACACAGTGATATTCTTGACACAGCCATGATGGTTATAAATAGGGGTTGTGTGGCTTACCTTGTGATAGATTTCAGAGGCCCGAAAGATTCTGGAGTCATGGACTGAGCCAGGCCATTTTGCCACAACATTGCTGATCACACAGTCAGCATTGCAGACCATCTGAAATCATAAGATGAGGAATATTACACCAATCAATGCACATCACTGGCAATGCAGAGTGTTCGTCAATGGACAATATCAAAAAGTTATGTTCACCTGAACATTAATGCTGTGAAAGGATTTCCTATTCACAAAATCGGCCTCATGGGCACCTGAGGGGGCTTTTATCCTTATGTGTGTGCAGTCCACTGCACCAATGACATTGGGGAAACCTGTCACACAAAGTAATGAGTATCCTACTATGTGTTAACAGTTGTCCTGTAATTTGTAGATCCTCTTACCTGCAATCCTATAGAACTCCTCTTTGATGTCACAGAGTCTTCTGTGGCCA